>NC_083406.1:126674564-126682064 GCF_020745735.1 Hemiscyllium ocellatum
TTAGGGTTAGGGTTAGGGTTAGGGTTAGGGTTAGGGTTAGGGTTAGGGTTAGGGTTAGGGTTAGGGTTAGGGTTAGGGTTAGGGTTAGGGTTAGGGTTAGGGTTAGGGTTAGGGTTAGGGTTAGGGTTAGGGTTAGGGTTAGGGTTAGGGTTAGGGTTAGGGTTAGGGTTAGGGTTAGGGTTAGGGTTAGGGTTAGGGTTAGGGTTAGGGTTAGGGTTAGGGTTAGGGTTAGGGTTAGGGTTTTAGGGTTAGGGTTAGGGTTAGGGTTAGGGTTAGGGTTAGGGTTAGGGTTAGGGTTAGGGTTAGGGTTAGGGTTAGGGTTAGGGTTAGGGTTAGGGTTAGGGTTAGGGTTAGGGTTAGGGTTAGGGTTAGGGTTAGGGTTAGGGTTAGGGTTAGGGTTAGGGTTAGGGTTAGGGTTAGGGTTAGGGTTAGGGTTAGGGTTAGGGTTAGGGTTAGGGTTAGGGTTAGGGTTAGGGTTAGGGTTAGGGTTAGGGTTAGGGTTAGGGTTAGGGTTAGGGTTAGGGTTAGGGTTAGGGTTAGGGTTAGGGTTAGGGTTAGGGTTAGGGTTAGGGTTAGGGTTAGGGTTAGGGTTAGGGTTAGGGTTAGGGTTAGGGTTAGGGTTAGGGTTAGGGTTAGGGTTAGGGTTAGGGTTAGGGTTAGGGTTAGGGTTAGGGTTAGGGTTAGGGTTAGGGTTAGGGTTAGGGTTAGGGTTAGGGTTAGGGTTAGGGTTAGGGTTAGGGTTAGGGTTAGGGTTAGGGTTAGGGTTAGGGTTAGGGTTAGGGTTAGGGTTAGGGTTAGGGTTAGGGTTAGGGTTTGGGTTAGGGTTAGGGTTAGGGTTAGGGTTAGGGTTAGGGTTAGGGTTAGGGTTAGGGTTAGGGTTAGGGTTAGGGTTAGGGTTAGGGTTAGGGTTAGGGTTAGGGTTAGGGTTAGGGTTGTTAGGGTTAGGGTTAGGGTTAGGGTTAGGGTTAGGGTTTAGGGTTAGGGTTAGGGTTAGGGTTAGGGTTAGGGTTAGGGTTAGGGTTAGGGTTAGGGTTAGGGTTAGGGTTAGGGTTAGGGTTAGGGTTAGGGTTAGGGTTAGGGTTAGGGTTAGGGTTAGGGTTAGGGTTAGGGTTAGGGTTAGGGTTAGGGTTAGGGTTAGGGTTAGGGTTAGGGTTCGGGTTAGGGTTAGGGTTAGGGTTAGGGTTAGGGTTAGGGTTAGGGTTAGGGTTAGGGTTAGGGTTAGGGTTAGGGTTAGGGTTAGGGTTAGGGTTAGGGTTAGGGTTAGGGTTAGGGTTAGGGTTAGGGTTAGGGTTAGGGTTAGTTAGGGTTAGGGTTAGGGTTAGGGGTTAGGGTTAGGGTTAGGGTTAGGGTTAGGGTTAGGGTTAGGGTTAGGGTTAGGGTTAGGGTTAGGGTTAGGGTTAGGGTTAGGGTTAGGGTTAGGGTTAGGGTTAGGGTTAGGGTTAGGGTTAGGGTTAGGGTTAGGGTTAGGGTTAGGGTTAGGGTTAGGGTTAGGGTTAGGGTTAGGGTTAGGGTTAGGGTTAGGGTTAGGGTTAGGGTTAGGGTTAGGGTTAGGGTTAGGGTTAGGGTTAGGGTTAGGGTTAGGGTTAGGGTTAGGGTTAGGGTTAGGGTTAGGGTTAGGGTTAGGGTTAGGGTTAGGGTTAGGGTTAGGGTTAGGGTTAGGGTTAGGGTTAGGGTTAGGGTTAGGGTTAGGGTTAGGGTTAGGGTTAGGGTTAGGGTTAGGGTTAGGGTTAGGGTTAGGGTTAGGGTTAGGGTTAGGGTTAGGGTTAGGGTTAGGGTTAGGGTTAGGGTTAGGGTTAGGGTTAGGGTTAGGGTTAGGGTTAGGGTTAGGGTTAGGGTTAGGGTTAGGGTTAGGGTTAGGGTTAGGGTTAGGGTTAGGGTTAGGGTTAGGGTTAGGGTTAGGGAGGGTTAGGGTTAGGGTTAGGGTTAGGGTTAGGGTTAGGGTTAGGGTTAGGGTTAGGGTTAGGGTTAGGGTTAGGGTTAGGGTTAGGGTTAGGGTTAGGGTTAGGGTTAGGTTAGGGTTAGGGTTAGGGTTAGGGTTAGGGTTAGGGTTAGGGTTAGGGTTAGGGTTAGGGTTAGGGTTAGGGTTAGGGTTAGGGTTAGGGTTAGGGTTAGGGTTAGGGTTAGGGTTAGGGTTAGGGTTAGGGTTAGGGTTAGGGTTAGGGTTAGGGTTAGGGTTAGGGTTAGGGTTAGGGTTAGGGTTAGGGTTAGGGTTAGGGTTAGGGTTAGGGTTAGGGTTAGGGTTAGGGTTAGGGTTAGGGTTAGGGTTAGGGTTAGGGTTAGGGTTAGGGTTAGGGTTAGGGTTAGGGTTAGGGTTAGGGTTAGGGTTAGGGTTAGGGTTTGGGTTAGGGTTAGGGTTAGGGTTAGGGTTAGGGTTAGGGTTAGGGTTAGGGTTAGGGTTAGGGTTAGGGTTAGGGTTAGGGTTAGGGTTAGGGTTAGGGTTAGGGTTAGGGTTAGGGTTAGGGTTAGGGTTAGGGTTAGGGTTAGGGTTAGGGTTAGGGTTAGGGTTAGGGTTAGGGTTAGGGTTAGGGTTAGGGTTAGGGTTAGGGTTAGGGTTAGGGTTAGGGTTAGGGTTAGGGTTAGGGTTAGGGTTAGGGTTAGGGTTAGGGTTAGGGTTAGGGTTAGGGTTAGGGTTAGGGTTAGGGTTAGGGTTAGGGTTAGGGTTAGGGTTAGGGTTAGGGTTAGGGTTAGGGTTAGGGTTAGGGTTAGGGTTAGGGTTAGGGTTAGGGTTAGGGTTAGGGTTAGGGTTAGGGTTAGGGTTAGGGTTAGGGTTAGGGTTAGGGTTAGGGTTAGGGTTAGGGTTAGGGTTAGGGTTAGGGTTAGGGTTAGGGTTAGGGTTAGGGTTAGGGTTAGGGTTAGGGTTAGGGTTAGGGTTAGGGTTAGGGTTAGGGTTAGGGTTAGGGTTAGGGTTAGGGTTAGGGTTAGGGTTAGGGTTAGGGTTAGGGTTAGGGTTAGGGTTAGGGTTAGGGTTAGGGTTAGGGTTAGGGTTAGGGTTAGGGTTAGGGTTAGGGTTAGGGTTAGGGTTAGGGTTAGGGTTAGGGTTAGGGTTAGGGTTAGGGTTAGGGTTAGGGTTAGGGTTAGGGTTAGGGTTAGGGTTAGGGTTAGGGTTAGGGTTAGGGTTAGGGTTAGGGTTAGGGTTAGGGTTAGGGTTAGGGTTAGGGTTAGGGTTAGGGTTAGGGTTAGGGTTAGGGTTAGGGTTAGGGTTAGGGTTAGGGTTAGGGTTAGGGTTAGGGTTAGGGTTAGGGTTAGGGTTAGGGTTAGGGTTAGGGTTAGGGTTAGGGTTAGGGTTAGGGTTAGGGTTAGGGTTAGGGTTAGGGTTAGGGTTAGGGTTAGGGTTAGGGTTAGGGTTAGGGTTAGGGTTAGGGTTAGGGTTAGGGTTAGGGTTAGGGTTAGGGTTAGGGTTAGGGTTAGGGTTAGGGTTAGGGTTAGGGTTAGGGTTAGGGTTAGGGTTAGGGTTAGGGTTAGGGTTAGGGTTAGGGTTAGGGTTAGGGTTAGGGTTAGGGTTAGGGTTAGGGTTAGGGTTAGGGTTAGGGTTAGGGTTAGGGTTAGGGTTAGGGTTAGGGTTAGGGTTAGGGTTAGGGTTAGGGTTAGGGTTAGGGTTAGGGTTAGGGTTAGGGTTAGGGTTAGGGTTAGGGTTAGGGTTAGGGTTAGGGTTAGGGTTAGGGTTAGGGTTAGGGTTAGGGTTAGGGTTAGGGTTAGGGTTAGGGTTAGGGTTAGGGTTAGGGTTAGGGTTAGGGTTAGGGTTAGGGTTAGGGTTAGGGTTAGGGTTAGGGTTAGGGTTAGGGTTAGGGTTAGGGTTAGGGTTAGGGTTAGGGTTAGGGTTAGGGTTAGGGTTAGGGTTAGGGTTAGGGTTAGGGTTAGGGTTAGGGTTAGGGTTAGGGTTAGGGTTAGGGTTAGGGTTAGGGTTAGGGTTAGGGTTAGGGTTAGGGTTAGGGTTAGGGTTAGGGTTAGGGTTAGGGTTAGGGTTAGGGTTAGGGTTAGGGTTAGGGTTAGGGTTAGGGTTAGGGTTAGGGTTAGGGTTAGGGTTAGGGTTAGGGTTAGGGTTAGGGTTAGGGTTAGGGTTAGGGTTAGGGTTAGGGTTAGGGTTAGGGTTAGGGTTAGGGTTAGGGTTAGGGTTTAGGGTTAGGGTTAGGGTTAGGGTTAGGGTTAGGGTTAGGGTTAGGGTTAGGGTTAGGGTTAGGGTTAGGGTTAGGGTTAGGGTTAGGGTTAGGGTTAGGGTTAGGGTTAGGGTTAGGGTTAGGGTTAGGGTTAGGGTTAGGGTTAGGGTTAGGGTTAGGGTTAGGGTTAGGGTTAGGGTTAGGGTTAGGGTTAGGGTTAGGGTTAGGGTTAGGGTTAGGGTTAGGGTTAGGGTTAGGGTTAGGGTTAGGGTTAGGGTTAGGGTTAGGGTTAGGGTTAGGGTTAGGGTTAGGGTTAGGGTTAGGGTTAGGGTTAGGGTTAGGGTTAGGGTTAGGGTTAGGGTTAGGGTTAGGGTTAGGGTTAGGGTTAGGGTTAGGGTTAGGGTTAGGGTTAGGGTTAGGGTTAGGGTTAGGGTTAGGGTTAGGGTTAGGGTTAGGGTTAGGGTTAGGGTTGGTTAGGGTTAGGGTTAGGGTTAGGGTTAGGTTAGGGTTAGGGTTAGGGTTAGGGTTAGGGTTAGGGTTAGGGTTAGGGTTAGGGTTAGGGTTAGGGTTAGGGTTAGGGTTAGGGTTAGGGTTAGGGTTAGGGTTAGGGTTAGGGTTAGGGTTAGGGTTAGGGTTAGGGTTAGGGTTAGGGTTAGGGTTAGGGTTAGGGTTAGGGTTAGGGTTAGGGTTAGGGTTAGGGGGTTAGGGTTAGGGTTAGGGTTAGGGTTAGGGTTAGGGTTAGGGTTAGGGTTAGGGTTAGGGTTAGGGTTAGGGTTAGGGTTAGGGTTAGGGTTAGGGTTAGGGTTATGGTTAGGGTTAGGGTTAGGGTTAGGGTTAGGGTTAGGGTTAGGGTTAGGGTTAGGGTTAGGGTTAGGGTTAGGGTTAGGGTTAGGGTTAGGGTTAGGGTTAGGGTTAGGGTTAGGGTTAGGGTTAGGGTTAGGGTTAGGGTTAGGGTTAGGGTTAGGGTTAGGGTTAGGGTTAGGGTTAGGGTTAGGGTTAGGGTTAGGGTTAGGGTTAGGGTTAGGGTTAGGGTTAGGGTTAGGGTTAGGGTTAGGGTTAGGGTTAGGGTTAGGGTTAGGGTTAGGGTTAGGGTTAGGGTTAGGGTTAGGGTTAGGGTTAGGGTTAGGGTTAGGGTTAGGGTTAGGGTTAGGGTTAGGGTTAGGGTTAGGGTTAGGGTTAGGGTTAGGGTTAGGGTTAGGGTTAGGGTTAGGGTTAGGGTTAGGGTTAGGGTTAGGGTTAGGGTTAGGGTTAGGGTTAGGGTTAGGGTTAGGGTTAGGGTTAGGGTTAGGGTTAGGGTTAGGGTTAGGGTTAGGGTTAGGGTTAGGGTTAGGGTTAGGGTTAGGGTTAGGGTTAGGGTTAGGGTTAGGGTTAGGGTTAGGGTTAGGGTTAGGGTTAGGGTTAGGGTTAGGGTTAGGGTTAGGGTTAGGGTTAGGGTTAGGGTTAGGGTTAGGGTTAGGGTTAGGGTTAGGGTTAGGGTTAGGGTTAGGGTTAGGGTTAGGGTTAGGGTTAGGGTTAGGGTTAGGGTTAGGGTTAGGGTTAGGGTTAGGGTTAGGGTTAGGGTTAGGGTTAGGGTTAGGGTTAGGGTTAGGGTTAGGGTTAGGGTTAGGGTTAGGGTTAGGGTTAGGGTTAGGGTTAGGGTTAGGGTTAGGGTTAGGGTTAGGGGTTAGGGTTAGGGTTAGGGTTAGGGTTAGGGTTAGGGTTAGGGTTAGGGTTAGGGTTAGGGTTAGGGTTAGGGTTAGGGTTAGGGTTAGGGTTAGGGTTAGGGTTAGGGTTAGGGTTAGGGTTAGGGTTAGGGTTAGGGTTAGGGTTAGGGTTAGGGTTAGGGTTAGGGTTAGGGTTAGGGTTAGGGTTAGGGTTAGGGTTAGGGTTAGGGTTAGGGTTAGGGTTAGGGTTAGGGTTAGGGTTAGGGTTAGGGTTAGGGTTAGGGTTAGGGTTAGGGTTAGGGTTAGGGTTAGGGTTAGGGTTAGGGTTAGGGTTAGGGTTAGGGTTAGGGTTAGGGTTAGGGTTAGGGTTAGGGTTAGGGTTAGGGTTAGGGTTAGGGTTAGGGTTAGGGTTAGGGTTAGGGTTAGGGTTAGGGTTAGGGTTAGGGTTAGGGTTAGGGTTAGGGTTAGGGTTAGGGTTAGGGTTAGGGTTAGGGTTAGGGTTAGGGTTAGGGTTAGGGTTAGGGTTAGGGTTAGGGTTAGGGTTAGGGTTTGGTTAGGGTTAGGGTTAGGGTTAGGGTTAGGGTTAGGGTTAGGGTTAGGGTTAGGGTTAGGGTTAGGGTTAGGGTTAGGGTTAGGGTTAGGGTTAGGGTTAGGGTTAGGGTTAGGGTTAGGGTTAGGGTTAGGGTTAGGGTTAGGGTTAGGGTTAGGGTTAGGGTTAGGGTTAGGGTTAGGGTTAGGGTTAGGGTTAGGGTTAGGGTTAGGGTTAGGGTTAGGGTTAGGGTTAGGGTTAGGGTTAGGGTTAGGGTTAGGGTTAGGGTTAGGGTTAGGGTTAGGGTTAGGGTTAGGGTTAGGGTTAGGGTTAGGGTTAGGGTTAGGGTTAGGGTTAGGGTTAGGGTTAGGGTTAGGGTTAGGGTTAGGGTTAGGGTTAGGGTTAGGGTTAGGGTTAGGGTTAGGGTTAGGGTTAGGGTTAGGGTTAGGGTTAGGGTTAGGGTTAGGGTTAGGGTTAGGGTTAGGGTTAGGGTTAGGGTTAGGGTTAGGGTTAGGGTTAGGGTTAGGGTTAGGATTAGGGTTAGGGTTAGGGTTAGGGTTAGGGTTAGGGTTAGGGTTAGGGTTAGGGTTAGGGTTAGGGTTAGGGTTAGGGTTAGGGTTAGGGTTAGGGTTAGGGTTAGGGTTAGGGTTAGGGTTAGGGTTAGGGTTAGGGTTAGGGTTAGGGTTAGGGTTAGGGTTAGGGTTAGGGTTAGGGTTAGGGTTAGGGTTAGGGTTAGGGTTAGGGTTAGGGTTAGGGTTAGGGTTAGGGTTAGGGTTAGGGTTAGGGTTAGGGTTAGGGTTAGGGTTAGGGTTAGGGTTAGGGTTAGGGTTAGGGTTAGGGTTAGGGTTAGGGTTAGGGTTAGGGTTAGGGTTAGGGTTAGGGTTAGGGTTAGGGTTAGGGTTAGGGTTAGGGTTAGGGTTAGGGTTAGGGTTAGGGTTAGGGTTAGGGTTAGGGTTAGGGTTAGGGTTAGGGTTAGGGTTAGGGTTAGGGTTAGGGTTAGGGTTAGGGTTAGGGTTAGGGTTAGGGTTAGGGTTAGGGTTAGGGTTAGGGTTAGGGTTAGGGTTAGGGTTAGGGTAGGGTTAGGGTTAGGGTTAGGGTTAGGGTTAGGGTTAGGGTTAGGGTTAGGGTTAGGGTTAGGGTTAGGGTTAGGGTTAGGGTTAGGGTTAGGGTTAGGGTTAGGGTTAGGGTTAGGGTTAGGGTTAGGGTTAGGGTTAGGGTTAGGGTTAGGGTTAGG
>NC_083406.1:126687064-126689564 GCF_020745735.1 Hemiscyllium ocellatum
GGGTTAGGGTTAGGGTTAGGGTTAGGGTTAGGGTTAGGGTTAGGGTTAGGGTTAGGGTTAGGGTTAGGGTTAGGGTTAGGGTTAGGGTTAGGGTTAGGGTTAGGGTTAGGGTTAGGGTTAGGGTTAGGGTTAGGGTTAGGGTTAGGGTTAGGGTTAGGGTTAGGGTTAGGGTTAGGGTTAGGGTTAGGGTTAGGGTTAGGGTTAGGGTTAGGGTTAGGGTTAGGGTTAGGGTTAGGGTTAGGGTTAGGGTTAGGGTTAGGGTTAGGGTTAGGGTTAGGGTTAGGGTTAGGGTTAGGGTTAGGGTTAGGGTTAGGGTTAGGGTTAGGGTTAGGGTTAGGGTTAGGGTTAGGGTTAGGGTTAGGGTTAGGGTTAGGGTTAGGTTAGGGTTAGGGTTAGGGTTAGGGTTAGGGTTAGGGTTAGGGTTAGGGTTAGGGTTAGGGTTAGGGTTAGGGTTAGGGTTAGGGTTAGGGTTAGGGTTAGGGTTAGGGTTAGGGTTAGGGTTAGGGTTAGGGTTAGGGTTAGGGTTAGGGTTAGGGTTAGGGTTAGGGTTAGGGTTAGGGTTAGGGTTAGGGTTAGGGTTAGGGTTAGGGTTAGGGTTAGGGTTAGGGTTAGGGTTAGGGTTAGGGTTAGGGTTAGGGTTAGGGTTAGGGTTAGGGTTAGGGTTAGGGTTAGGGTTAGGGTTAGGGTTAGGGTTAGGGTTAGGGTTAGGGTTAGGGTTAGGGTTAGGGTTAGGGTTAGGGTTAGGGTTAGGGTTAGGGTTAGGGTTAGGGTTAGGGTTAGGGTTAGGGTTAGGGTTAGGGTTAGGGTTAGGGTTAGGGTTAGGGTTAGGGTTAGGGTTAGGGTTAGGGTTAGGGTTAGGGTTAGGGTTAGGGTTAGGGTTAGGGTTAGGGTTAGGGTTAGGGTTAGGGTTAGGGTTAGGGTTAGGGTTAGGGTTAGGGTTAGGGTTAGGGTTAGGGTTAGGGTTAGGGTTAGGGTTAGGGTTAGGGTTAGGGTTAGGGTTAGGGTTAGGGTTAGGGTTAGGGTTAGGGTTAGGGTTAGGGTTAGGGTTAGGGTTAGGGTTAGGGTTAGGGTTAGGGTTAGGGTTAGGGTTAGGGTTAGGGTTAGGGTTAGGGTTAGGGTTAGGGTTAGGGTTAGGGTTAGGGTTAGGGTTAGGGTTAGGGTTAGGGTTAGGGTTAGGGTTAGGGTTAGGGTTAGGGTTAGGGTTAGGGTTAGGGTTAGGGTTAGGGTTAGGGTTAGGGTTAGGGTTAGGGTTAGGGTTAGGGTTAGGGTTAGGGTTAGGGTTAGGGTTAGGGTTAGGGTTAGGGTTAGGGTTAGGGTTAGGGTTAGGGTTAGGGTTAGGGTTAGGGTTAGGGTTAGGGTTAGGGTTAGGGTTAGGGTTAGGGTTAGGGTTAGGGTTAGGGTTAGGGTTAGGGTTAGGGTTAGGGTTAGGGTTAGGGTTAGGGTTAGGGTTAGGGTTAGGGTTAGGGTTAGGGTTAGGGTTAGGGTTAGGGTTAGGGTTAGGGTTAGGGTTAGGGTTAGGGTTAGGGTTAGGGTTAGGGTTAGGGTTAGGGTTAGGGTTAGGGTTAGGGTTAGGGTTAGGGTTAGGGTTAGGGTTAGGGTTAGGGTTAGGGTTAGGGTTAGGGTTAGGGTTAGGGTTAGGGTTAGGGTTAGGGTTAGGGTTAGGGTTAGGGTTAGGGTTAGGGTTAGGGTTAGGGTTAGGGTTAGGGTTAGGGTTAGGGTTAGGGTTAGGGTTAGGGTTAGGGTTAGGGTTAGGGTTAGGGTTAGGGTTAGGGTTAGGGTTAGGGTTAGGGTTAGGGTTAGGGTTAGGGTTAGGGTTAGGGTTAGGGTTAGGGTTAGGGTTAGGGTTAGGGTTAGGGTTAGGGTTAGGGTTAGGGTTAGGGTTAGGGTTAGGGTTAGGGTTAGGGTTAGGGTTAGGGTTAGGGTTAGGGTTAGGGTTAGGGTTAGGGTTAGGGTTAGGGTTAGGGTTAGGGTTAGGGTTAGGGTTAGGGTTAGGGTTAGGGTTAGGGTTAGGGTTAGGGTTAGGGTTAGGGTTAGGGTTAGGGTTAGGGTTAGGGTTAGGGTTAGGGTTAGGGTTAGGGTTAGGGTTAGGGTTAGGGTTAGGGTTAGGGTTAGGGTTAGGGTTAGGGTTAGGGTTAGGGTTAGGGTTAGGGTTAGGGTTAGGGTTAGGGTTAGGGTTAGGGTTAGGGTTAGGGTTAGGGTTAGGGTTAGGGTTAGGGTTAGGGTTAGGGTTAGGGTTAGGGTTAGGGTTAGGGTTAGGGTTAGGGTTAGGGTTAGGGTTAGGGTTAGGGTTAGGGTTAGGGTTAGGGTTAGGGTTAGGGTTAGGGTTAGGGTTAGGGTTAGGGTTAGGGTTAGGGTTAGGGTTAGGGTTAGGGTTAGGGTTAGGGTTAGGGTTAGGGTTAGGGTTAGGGTTAGGGTTAGGGTTAGGGTTAGGGTTAGGGTTAGGGTTAGGGTTAGGGTTAGGGTTAGGGTTAGGGTTAGGGTTAGGGTTAGGGTTAGGGTT
>NC_083407.1:1507500-1600000 GCF_020745735.1 Hemiscyllium ocellatum
TCCATTTTCTGGAGTTGGGTTTGACATGCACTTTTTGTGAGCTGGAACAGCTAACAATGAGCCAGCAATATTGATCAATTTATTGTGGTGTGAGGGTGGTTTAATGCAGCTTACACTGGCCATCTGGGTTTTAAAAATGTGGGCTTGCATTTCCTGACCACCTTGAACCCCTGCAGTCCATGTGCTGTGGGTAGACCCACATTGTCCCTTAGGGATGGAATCCCAGGATTCTGACCCAGTGACCCTGAAGGAACGGTGATATATTTCCAAGTCAGGACAGTGAGTGGCTTGGAGGGGAACTTGCAGGGGGTGGTGTTCCCGTGTATTTGCTGTCCTTGTCCTGGATGGAAGTGATGTGGATTTGGTTATGGTACACACTTCTGCCACTGAGCGTCAGTGATGGGTTTAGGGTGACAGTTTAGAAGGTGGGGAGTGGTTAGTCACTGGCTGTTGATCAATGGGTATATTTTGTCGGAGATTTTTGTAAAGTGTTGTTGGAGGTTGTGATATTGCCCTGGTTAGTGCTGATGGTGCTTGGTGATATTTGCCGACCCTGCCAGAATGCAGAACTGGTCAAGGCTGGGTGAAGTCATTTACTACTTCTCTCTGGCTACAGCCTGTCTAATTACCAGCTGTAGAGGATAGACCGCAGGTGAATGTAAACACAACTAACACTTGTGTTCACAACCACAGGAAGTAGTTGATGCTAAAACATTGAATGTATTCAAGAAGTGATTAGATCTGGTACTTGGGGTGAATGGGATCAAAGGTTATGGGGAGAAAGCAGGATTAGGCTAATGAGTTGAACAATCAGCCAAGATCAGGATGAATGGCCGAGCAGGCTCGAAGGGCCGAATGGCCGCCTCCTGCTCCTATCCTCTATGTTTCACTGTTGGATAATCTGAGAGTGCGTTGTGCTACAGCAATTAATGTGACTTGGGCTACTCATCTAAAGCCCCTCTGGAGCTTGACCGAGTCAGCCACTCCTTTTGGGAGAGGGTTTTGAGGGTGGGGGTGTTTAAGGGGGTGGGTGTTGGGGCGTGAGTGTTGCGGTTGGGTCTAACATGGTGTTCTTGTGGATGATATTGGCGTTAAACTGTGGCAGTGTGAGCTCATGTTGTGGTTCTGTGTTTCAGGCCCAGCTCCCGTACTGTAGCTGGCAAGAGGTGCAAGCACGGATCATCCACATTCAGAAAGAACATCAGATCTGCATCCACAAGAGGGAGCTGAGTGAACTAGATATCTACCATCGGATCCTGCGTTTCAAAAACTACACGGTGGCCATGATTAACAAATCTCTGCTGCCAATCCGTTTTCACGTTCCTATCCTGGGCGAGGTGGTCTTCTACACCAGGGGTTTGAAATATAATTTTGAGCTGATCTTTCTGTGGGGTCCTGGCTCGCTGTTCCAGAATGAATGGAGTTTGAAGTCCGAGTATAAACGAGCAGGCAATCGCTTAGAGCTGGCACAGAAGCTCAGCACCCGGATCCTGTGGATTGGAATCACCAACTTGCTCCTCTGCCCCATTATCCTGATCTGGCAGATTCTCTACGCCTTCTTCAGCTACACAGAGGTCATTAAACGGGAACCTGGCAGCCTGGGCGCTCGGTGCTGGTCACTGTACGGACGGTGTTACCTCCGTCACTTCAATGAGCTGGATCATGAGCTGCAGTCCAGGCTCAGCAAGGGCTATAAGGCTGCTTCCAAATACATGAACTGCTTCCTGTCACCATTGCTCAGCGTCCTAGCTAAAAATGTGGCCTTCTTTGCTGGCTCTATCCTGGCTGTGCTCATCACTCTAACTGTGTATGACGAAGATGTTCTGGCTGTGGAACATGTGCTGACCACAATCACTCTGCTCGGTCTGTGTGTTACTGTGTGTAGGTGAGAATCCTGGGCTGAGGGCCACTCACAGGGACACATCCTGGGAGCTGCTGGGAGGGAATATGGAGAGAGAAGGCCCAGAGGATCACTGAAGGAGAAGTCTCACAGCTCATCAGTTAGAAATAAAACTAACTGCTGGAGACGCTCCAGCAAAGCTTGTAACATCACTGACACAGAATCAGAGTTAATATTCTGAGCCTGCTCCACCATTCAATACAATCATGGCTGATTACCGAAATACCTGATTACTCTGTTCCTGCTTTCTCTGCATACCCTTTGTTCCCTTTGGCCCTTGGATAACATCTAACTCCATCTTGAAATATTGTGTTTTATCTTTAACCGCTTTCTGTGGGAGAGAATTCCACAGGCTCCCCACTCTCTCGGTGAAGACATTTCTCCTCATCCCAGTCCTAACTGGCCACTCCCGTATCCTGACGCTGTGACTATTGGTTCTGAACTCCCCAGTTATTGGCAATATCCTTCCTGTGTTTACCCAGTCTAGTCTTGCTAGAATTTTATAGGTTTCTGAGATTTTCCTGATTTGTCTAAACTCCAGTTACTGTAGTCCTGTTTGATTCAGTCACTCTTCATATGTAAGTCCTGCTGGGTTGAGGGCATCTGGTGCAGGCTATGGATTGATCACTGTCGGGGGGGTCAGGTGCTGAGGGAGTGCCGCACTGTCGGGGGGTCAGGTGCTGAGGGAGTGCCACACTGTCGGAGGGTCAGGTGCTGAGGGAGTGCCACACTGTCGGGGGGGTCAGGTGCTGAGGGAGTGCCACACTGTCTGAGGGTCAGGTGCTGAGGGAGTGCATTGTTTACTTTGCTGTTGATTTGTCTCCTGGTAATCTGACTCATCTGTCTGTTTCCAGATGCTTTATTCCAGACAAACACATGGTGTTCTGCCCGGAGCAGTTACTCCGGGTCATTCTGTCCCACATCCACTACATGCCTGATCATTGGCAAGGGGCAGCCAATCGTTACGAGACCCGCGATGAGTTCGCTCAGCTCTTCCAGTACAAAGCGGTAAGGAGCCCCTGGGGCAGGTGGGGAGTGGGGGGGAGAGGATCTGGTGTGGTGCTGTGGTCACTGGGGAAGAGATGGGGTCAGTAAAGGAACCGGCAGGGTCCTGTGCAGGGGGCAGGGTTTGGGCTTTCAGCGTGCTGAGGAGGAGGGCATGTGCGTGCAGGGTCTCGGGGAGGTCTGTGTAGCGGTTGGGGAATGCGGCTGATGGGTATCGTGTGTGGGAAGGGGTGTGTGTGGGTGCAGGGAGGGCTGTGCAGGTTGTGAGGGTGTCGGGAGAGGGGTGCCTTGGGGTTTCAGGGCCTGGGGATGCTGCAGGAGGGGTGCATGAGGGTGGAGGGAGAGGAGTGCCTGGGGGTGCAGGGAGAGGGGTGCCTGGGGGTGCAGGGAGAGGGGTGCCTGGGGGTGCAGGGAGAGGGGTGCCTGGGGGTGCAGGGAGAGGGGTGCCTGGGGGTGGAGGGAGAGGGGTGCCTGAGGGTGGAGGGAGAGGGGTGCATGAGGGTGGAGGGAGAGGGGTGCATGAGGGTGGAGGGAGAGGGGTGCATGAGGGTGGAGGGAGAGGGGTGCCTGAGGGTGGAGGGAGAGGGGTGCCTGAGGGTGGAGGGAGAGGGGTGCCTGAGGGTGGAGGGAGAGGGGTGCCTGGGGGTGGAGGGAGAGGGGTGCCTGGGGGTGGAGGGAGAGGGGTGCCTGGGGGTGGAGGGAGAGGGGTGCCTGGGGGTGGAGGGAGAGGGGTGCCTGGGGGTGGAGGGAGAGGGGTGCCTGGGGGTGGAGGGAGAGGGGTGCCTGGGGGTGGAGGGAGAGGGGTGCCTGGGGGTGGAGGGAGAGGGGTGCCTGGGGATGCAAGAGGTATAGGGGTGCATGGGGATGCAAGAGGTATAGGGGAGCATGGGGATGCAAGAGGTATAGGGGAGCATGGGGATGCAAGAGGTATAGGGGAGGGTGAAGATGCAAGGGGTACAGGGGAGGGTTGCGTGGGGATGCAAGGGGTACAGGGGAGGGTTGCGTGGGGATGCAACGGGTATAGGGGAGGGTTGGTGGGGACGGGGTGTATGGGTATAGGGTGAGAGGTGTCTGGCTGTCCTGTGAGTGCAGAGGGTATTTATTGGGAGTAGTGAGGTGGGGAAAGTGAGGACTGCAGATGCTGGAGACCAAAGTTGAAAAGTGTGTTGCTGGAAAAGCGCAACAGGCCAGGCCGCATCTGAGGAGCAGGAGAATTGACGTTTCGGGCAAAAGCCCTTCAGGAATGAGGCTGGTGTGCCAAGCGGGCTGAGATAAAAGGTGGGGGGGGGGGGGGGGGGGATTTGGGGGAGGGGCGCTGGGAATACGATAGGTGGAAGGAGGTGAGGGTGATAGGCCGGAGAGGGGCTGGGGGCGGAGAGGTCGGGAAGAAGATTGCAGGTCAAGAAGGCGGTGCTGAATCCAGGGGTTGGGACTGAGATAAGGTGGGGGAGGGGAAATGAGGAAGCTGGAGAAATCTGCATTCATCCCTTGTGGTTGGAGGTTCCTTGGCGGAAGATGAGGCGCTCTTCCTCCAGGCATCATGTAGCCTGGGTCTGGTGATGGAGGAGGCCAAGGACCTGCATGTCCTTGGCGGAGTGGGAGGGGGAGTTGAAGTGTTGAGCCACGGGGTGGTTGGGTTGGTTGGTCCGGGTGTCCCAGAGGTGTTCCCTGAAACGTTCCGCAAGTAGGCGGCCTGTCTCCCCAATGTAGAGGAGGCCACATCGGGTGCAGCGGATGCAGTAAATGATGTGTGTGGAGGTGCAGGTGAATTTGTGGTGGATATGGAAGGATCCCTTGGGGCCTTGGAGGGAAGTGAGGGGGGAGATATGGGCGCAAGTTTTGCATTTCTTGAGGTTGCCGGGGAAGGTGCCGGGAGTGGAGGTTGGGTTGGTGGGGGGTGTGGACCTGATGAGGGAGTCGCGGAGGGAGTGGTCTCTCCAGAACGCAGATAGGGGAGGGGAGGGAAATATATCTCTGGTGGTGAGGTCCGTTTGAGGTGGTGGAAATGACGAAGGATGATCTGATGTATCTGGAGGTTGGTGGGGTGGTAGGTGAGGACCAGTGGGGTTCTGTCCTGGTGGCGATTGGAGGGGCGGGGCTCAAGAGCGCAGGTGCGGGAAGTGGAGGAGATGCGGTGGAGAGCATCGTTAACCATGTCTGAGGGGAAATTGTGGTCTTTGAAGAAGGAGGCCATCTGGATTATTCAGTATTGGAATTGGTCCTCCTGGGAGCAGATGCGTCGGAGGCGAAGGAATTGGGAATATGGGATGGCGTTTTTACAGGGGGGCAGGGTTGGGAGGAGGTGTAGTCTCAGTAGCTGTGGGAGTCGGTCGGTTTATAGTAAAAGTCCGTGTTGAGTCGGTTGCTTGAGATAGAAATGGAGAGGTCGAGGAAGGGGAGGGAGGAGTCTGAGACAGTCCAGGTGAATTTGATGTCGGGGTGGTCAGTGTTGCAGTTGTATAAGACTCTGGTGCGGCCTCATCTGGAGTATTGTGTGCAGTTTTGGTCGCCATACTATAGGAAGGATGTGGAAGCTTTAGAACGAGTGCAGAGGAGGTTTACCAGGATGTTGCCTGGAATGGTAGGAAAATCTTATGAGGAAAGGCTGAGGCACTTGGGGCTGTTCTCATTGGAGAAGAGAAGGTTTAGGGGAGATCTGATAGAAGTGTATAAGATGATTAGGGGTTTAGATAGGGTAGATACTAAGAACCTTTTACAGCTAATGGAGTCAGGTGTTACTAGGGGACATAGCTTTAAATTAAGGGGTGGTAGGTATAGGACAGATGTTAGGGGTAGATTCTTCACACAGCGGGTTGTGAGTTCATGGAATGCCCTGCCCGTATCAGTGGTGAACTCTCCTTCTTTATGGTCATTTAAGCGGGCATTGGATAGGCATTTGGAAGTTATTGGGCTAGTATAGGTTAGGTAGGATTCGGTCGGCGCAACATCGAGGGCCGAAGGGCCTGTACTGCGCTGTATCCTTCTATGTTCTATGTTCTATGTTCTATGTTAGTAAAGTGGATGAACTGTTCAACCTCCTCGTGGGAACACAAAGTAGCGCTGATACAGTCATCGATGCAGCGGAGGAAAAGGTGGGGGGTGGTGCCAGGTGGGGGTATTGTGATGTGGAGAGGTGGATCCGGTGTAGAGGGTGCTGGATTCTCAGAGATATGCTGTCACCCATTCCACCTGGGGAGAAGAGGGCCTTCTGTGTCTCTGGTTGTGTGGGAGAGGATCTCTCAGACCCACATCCTGTCTTGCTCCTGAAATGAAGCTGTTTCTGTTCACAGGTCTTCATCCTTGAGGAATTGCTGAGCCCCATCATCACCCCCTTCATCCTCATCTTCTGCTTACGCCGCAAATCCCTCGAGATCATTGATTTCTTCCGTAACTTCACGGTGGAGGTTGTGGGTGTTGGGGATACCTGCTCCTTTGCCCAGATGGATGTGCGCCAGCACGGACACCCTGCGGTAAGTGATACCTAGCCTTGTCCTCAGTGGAGTTCTCTTCCCTAAGGAGTCGCGGGTGCTGGGGGTCATTGAATGTATTCACACCTGATAAACAAGTGAGTTTCAGCTCACGGGGCACGGACAGGGAAATGCACCAAGATCAGCCACGATGGTGAAGCAGGGAAAGACTCCATCACAGCCACCGATCTGGTACTGCCAGCTCGCTTACTGCCTAGCCCCATGTTTTGTGCCTTTATTATTATTAAATGTGACCATTTCTGGCTGGTCTGCCGCATTCCAATCTCCGTAAACGTGAGCTCATCCAAAACTCTGTTCCCACTGTCCTTCTGTGTCCCATGCCTCGATCTCCCATCGCTCAATGACCTGCAATGGTTCCCAACACAGTGACACCGACATTTCTAAATACATGAAGATGTTAATGGAACATTAATATATCCAGAATGTAAGGGAATAGGAGTCACCTTTCAGCTGCATAAAGCCCTGACCATCTCAAACCGCACCCGGCCATGCCCCTGTCGGGCGGGCAGTGCTGACCACACCCGGCCATGCCCCTGTCGGGCGGGCAGTGCTGACCACACCCGGCCATGCCCCTGTCGGGCAGGCAGTGCTGACCACACCCGGCCATGCCCCTGTCGGGCGGGCAGTGCTGACCACACCCGGCCATGCCCCTGTCGGGCGGGCAGTGCTGATCGGAGGCAAACTTAAATTAAAGCCAGACCTTTAGGATGGTACAGTCAACTTGGTGCTTAGAGATGTAGAACTCTGCAAATTGATGCATGATCAATTTTAAATTAAATCAAATTTCAACGGAGATAAAGGACGTGGGGCAGAAGGTGATAGATCATTCATGGTCTTAGTTTATAGAGAAACAGACTCGATGGGGTGAATGGCCTCCTACTGCACCTGTGTAACAATTGCAAGGGGCTGAATGGCCTCTTTCTGTTGATATGAAAGGGCATTTCTCACAATCTCTGCTTGTGTTACTGGATGTCATTTTAGTTTGATGCAGTTCCTTGGAATATTATAAAACTGAATTTTTGTCCCTTTACTGCCTGCCAGTGGTTTTCGGGGGGTAAGACAGAGGCTTCCATCTACCAGCAAGCTGAGGATGGCAAAACCGAGCTCTCCCTCATGCACTTTGCCATCACAAACCCTCGGTGGCAGCCCCCTCAGGACAGTACTGCCTTCATCAGCCAACTGAAGGAGAAGGTCAACCGAGAGAAGGGTGCGGTGATCGGAAACCACAGCTTCCTTCCAGAAAACGGCCTCTTCGCATCCTTGCAGTCCGTACAGTCGGAGTCTGAGGTAAGGAGCAACCGGGGGCTGGGGAGAGACGCAGGCCAGTCCCACAGGGCATCACGGGCTGGGGAGAGACGCAGGCCAGTCCCACAGGGCACCACGGGCTGGGGAGAGACGCAGGCCAGTCCCACAGGGCATCACTGGCTGGGGAGAGACGCAGGCCAGTCCCACAGGGCACCACGGGCTGGGGAGAGACGCAGGCCAGTCCCACAGGGCATCACAGGCTGGGGAGGAGACGCAGGCCAGTCCCACAGGGCATCACTGGCTGGGGAGAGACGCAGGCCAGTCCCACAGGGCACCACGGGCTGGGGAGAGACGCAGGCCAGTCCCACAGGGCACCACGGGCTGGGGAGAGACAGAGGCCAGTCCCACAGGGCACCAGGGGTGGTTTGGGGGAGAGATGTGGGAGATTGGTGTGTTGGGAGCAGATCCTGGTCCCAAAGAGCTCTTGAGGTAAGTGGGAGGAGGTGTGGAAGGGCCAGTTACAGAGCTCTCGGGTGGAGGTGAGGGGCTTTTCGAGCAGGTTATCTAAGTTTCCTAATGATGAGCCCCTTGTGTTGTTGCAGCCTCACAGTCTGATCACAAACCTGATTGCGGGCCCCCCCTCCCTGGTGTTTCAGAGAGGACGAGAGGGACCATTGGATCCAGCTTCCTCACTGCGATCATTTTCTCCAGGACAGAATGTTCCGGGTAGTCTCCACACCTCCCTGCTACGGAACAAGCCAGGACGACACACAGCTGGATCCGGGTAAAGTCAACACACTCACTGTCCGACTAACCAGATTCTTGTAGTTAACCAGCTTCCTGTTCCTTGCCAAATGCATCTCCCCTCTCCATCACTGCTCCAATCACCAGACAACAGAGAGGCTGGCAGGAATAGATCAGAGGATTCGTCTGAGTGGGCAGAGTGTGGCAAGGGGCAGTGTGTGGGGAGGGGAGTGTCGTTTTTAATTTACTTATGATGTAGGCATCTCTGGTTGGGCTCAGCATTTATTACCCGTCCCTCGTACCCCTTGAGAAGGTGGGGGTGAGCTGCTGCCTTGACCCGCTGCAGTCCATGTGCTGTGGGTAGACCCACAATGCCCTGAGGGAGGGAATCCCAGGTTGATTACGCTGCAACAATACAGCTGGATTTCCCTGTGACCGTGGGTAAGAATTGTAATTGGGGTGGGGAGTGAAATCGGAATACTGGGATTAGGAGTGGGAGGAGGCCATTCAGCCCTTTGAGCCCATTCTGCCATCTAACATGACCATGACTGATCTCATCCTGGTCCCAACTCCACTCTCCCGCCTGCTCCCCACAGCCCTTTATCCCATGTTTCATCAGAAACATATGAATTTCTTCTTCGCTGTCCACTACACCTCCGATTTTGGTATTGTGACCTGTGTTTCATCAGAAACATATTAATTTATTTCTTGAATCTGTTACTGATTCTGCTTTCACTGCCCTCTGGGACAGAGAGTTCCACAGATTCACAACCCTCTGAGAGAAACAGTTTCGCCCCATCTCCGTTTAGAACCTCCCTCCTCTCACTCTATATCTACATCTGTTTAACAACCACCTTATCAATCCCTTTAGTATTTTATATCCCTCAATCAGATCCTGAGGAGCTGGAGAATCAACATTTCGGGCAAAATCCCTTCATCAGGATGGAGAGATAAATGGGAGGAGGTGGGGCTGAGTATGCAGTAGGTGGATGGATGTGGGAGTAAAGGTGATAGGTTGGAGGGGAGGGTGAAGTAGATAGGTGGGAGGGAAGATGAATAGATAGAGGACAGGTTATGAGGGCAGTGCTGAGCTGGAAGGTTGGAACTGGGTAAGGTGGGGGGAGGGGAAATTAAGAAACTGGTGAAATCCACCTTGATGCCCTGGGGTTGAAGGGTCCCGAGATGGAGGTCGAGGCGTTCTTCCTCCAGGTGTCTGGTGGTGAGGGAGCGGCGGTGAAGGAGGCCCAGGGCCTCCATGTCCTCGGCAGAGTGGGAGGGGGAGTTGAAATGATGGGCCACAGGGCGGTGGAGTTGATTGATGCGGGTGTCCCAGAGATGTTCCCTGAAGTGCTCTGCCGGTAGGCGTCCCATCTCCCCAATGTAGAGGAGACCACATCAGGAGCAACGGATACAATAAATGATATTGGTGGATGTGCAGGTGAAACTTTGGATGTGGAAGGCTCCTTTAGGGCCTTGGATGGAGGTGAGGGGGGAGGTGTGGGCGCAGTGGGGTCCGTTTGTAGGTGGTGGAAATGCCAACCCACTACCAGAGATATTTTTCCATCCCCACTCCTATCCGTTTTCTGTAAAGACCGTTCCCTCCGCAACTACCTGGTCAAGTTCACACCCCCCCCCCCCACCCCCAAACAACAACCCACCCACCCCTCCTGGCACCTTCCCCACCACTGCAGGAATTGCAAAACCTGTGCCCACACCTGCCCTCCTCACCTCCATCCAATGCCTCATCTTCTCCCCCCCCTTGGGGCCCTCTAACCCCAGGGCATAAACTTGGACTTCACCAGTTTCCTCATTTGCCCTTCCCCCACCTCACCCTAGTTTCCAACCTTCCAGCTCCGCACTGTCCTCATGACCTGTCCTACCTGACAATCTCCCTTCCCACCTATACTGCTCCACCCTCCCCTCTGACCTATCACCTTTACCCCTACCTCCAGCCACCTATTGCATCCTCAGCTACCTTCCCCCCCCAGCCCCATCCCCCTCCCATTTATCTCTCCACCCCTGAGGCTCCCAGCCTCATTCCTGATGAAGGGCTCTGGCCCGAAACATCGATTTTCCTGCCTCTCAGATGCTGCCTGACCTGCTGTGCTTTCCCAGGGCCACACTTTTTGACGACTCCACCGCAGCCTATTTTCTCACCTATTTAATGTTGCTAGGTTACATCTGTTCCTATTTGCCGATCATTTATATAAATTGCAGACCTCAACCATTTCCAAATTGAACGCTGTGACACACCCTCACTCATCAGGAATTGAAGGGCTTTTTGCCTGAAGTATTGATTTTTTTCCTGCTCCTGGATGCTGCCTGACCTCCTGTGCTTTTCCAGCACCATATTCTCGACTCTAATCTCCGGCATCTGCAGTCCTTACTTTCGCCACATCCAGTGGATGCCCATTACCTACCTTGCTGGTTACATCCTCAAAGAACTCCAGCCAGTTTATCAAGCCTGACTTGCCCTTCATGACACTGTGCTGGCACTGGTAAATTCAGCTTGGTTTTCCTCCTTTATGATTGACTCCAGCAACTTCCCCACTACAGACTAACTGGTCTACTGTTTCTGAATGTTTGCCTGTCGGTTTTGAATAAGTACACACTGGCATGTTTCCAAACCATTGGTATCTTTCCAAATTTATCTGGATTCTGGAAAATCATACTGATGGAGTCACTATCTCTGCTGTTAGCTGATTTTAATACCTTCAGCCTGGGGATCTGTCTGCCTTCGATTCCATCAGTTTACTTAATACCTTCTCCCTAGTTTTAGTAATTTCACCAAGTTCCTCTCTAGTAACTGCAGTTTTTGGAAAGAAATAATCATCTTCCACTGAAAACAAGAGACAAAATATTTCTGTTGAGGGTGGTCCTGGTTTGGAGAGGGATGAGACCAGTGGGTTGTACACACTGTTATTGGTGGCTGGTAGTTTGTGGGTGAGAGGAACTGAGTCTTCCCCTGTAAGTATCTCCAGGCCACGCTCTCCTCCAGCCAGCCAAGCGTATCAGTGGTCTCTGTGTATTCCTTTCATTGTGCTACAGTAACTAGATTAGGCTTTGGTACTGCTCTTCCCAGCTGCTGTCTGACCCTCTCTCCCTGTCTCTGTTGCTGGCAGTGTCGATATGAAAATGATGAGTTCTGGGAGCAGTGCCTGGGAGGGACAGCTCCAGAGTATGGTGCTTTCCGAATATGCTTCGACTGAGATGAGTTTGCATGCACTCTACATGCACGAGGTAAGCAAGGCTCCTTCAGTACCACCGTGCCCTGCTCCCCTCCACATCCCCCTCAGGTGAACCGAACCAACGGTATCTCCACTCACTGTTTCTATTCACGCCCCGACGATGTCAGCTGATGGAGCCATCCTGTTCTCAGCACTCTGCCCCCAGGTCAGAGATCATTCACTAAGCTGTCGCAGTGCTTCCCTGTCTCCAGCAGCTCCCCACCCCTTGTACTGTCCTTGTGCACCTTCAGCTCTGATCAGTTTTCTTTGTTAACTTTGTTCATGTCCTCTCCGAGCTCATTTTGTCACCTATTCTTGTAGCATCATTATGGCGCAGCTAGAGACCCTTTGGTCTATCGACTCCCTACTATCCCTATTCCTATTAAACTACCAACCACTTAGCCTCCCTGCTGAGTCGCTGTGTTAGCCAATAGCCTTAATGTTTTAAAGGATAACTTAAAAAAAAGAGAAAAGATGAGTTATGAGAGTAAGTTAGCTAGTAATACAAAAAAGATTGCAAGACTCTTTTTAGATGTTTCAAAGGTAAGAAAGAGGCAAGAGTGGACATTGGACCGCTGGAAAACGAGTAATGGGGAAGAAAGGAATGGCAGAGGAACTGAGTTGGTATATGATGTCAGTTTTCACAGTGGGAGATACCAGCGGCATTCCAGAACTTTGAGAATTAGGGGACAATGGTGGGCTTAGTGGCCATAAGGAAGGAGAAGGTGCTGGTCTGAAGGTGGATAAATCACCTGGGCCAGATGGACAACACCCCAGGGTTCTGAAGGAGATCATTGGGATTATAGAGGCATTGATGGTGATCTTTCAGGAATCAATGGAGTCAGGGTCCCAGAGGACTGGAAAATGGCTAATGTTACCCCCATGTATAAGAAGGGAGGGAGGCAGAAGATGGGGAATAACAGGGCAATTAGCTTGACCTTGGTTGTTGGGAAAATTTTAGAGCTCATTATTGAGGATGAGATTGTGGAGTCCTTGGAAGCCCAGGGGAGAATAGGGCGAAGTCAGCACGGTTTCGTCACCGGGAGGTCAAACCTGACACATCTGTTAGAATTTGTTGAGGAGTTAACGCTCAAGTTAGGCAAAGGAGAGCCAGAGGATGTGATCGGTTTTGATTTCCAGAAGGTCTTTGACAAGTTGCTGCACAGGCGGTTGCTAAATAAGGTGAGAGCCCATGGTGTTCAGGACAAGGTACTGGCCTGGACAGAGGATTGGCTGGCTGGCTGGCAGAAGGCAGAGAGTGGGGATAAAGGGGCTGAATCAGGATGGCAGCTGGTGACTAGTGGAGTTCCACAGGGGTCAGTGTTGGGACCACAGCTGTTCACGTTATACATTAACAATCTGGGCAAAGGAACTGAGGCCTTTGTTATTGCAGATGAGACAGAGATAGATGGCGGGACAGGTAATGTTGTGGAAATGGGGAAGTTGCAGAACAAAGTGGACAGGCTCGGGGAGGGCTGAGGGCACAGCTTCCGGGTGAAGGGGTGACCTATTTAGAATTGAGATGAGGAAGTTCTTCAGCCAGAGGTCGGGTAATCTATGAAGCTCATTGCTGCAGTGGGCTGTGGACCCAAAGTCACTGAGTGTATTTAAGGCAGAGATAGATAGGTTCTTGATTAGTAAAAGGGGGTCAAGGGTTATAGGGAGAAGGTAAGAGATTGGGGCTGAGAAACCTATCAGCCATGATCGAATGTGGAGTAGACCCGATAGACTGAATGACCTACTTGTACTCTGATATCTGATGGTGTCTGTCTTCGGGGGTTGTCCCTCTCCTTTCAGTCTAGTGTTACAGTCCCTCCCTTCAAAAAAGAAACAGCCCTTGAGTGTTCCCATCCTGTCACCAACCTCCCACATCCTTTCTCAGGATCCACATTAGAATTTCTCCAACCAGCTGTCTGGCCAGTCAATACTGAAACAGCTCCTCTCTAAATTACGAATCTCGCTGCTGGTAAACGTGGTAAATGGTCCCCCCTCATGATTCACAGCCTGGCTGCACCCTCCATCCTCCTCCAACCCCTCTCCACCATTGTCCAGCTGCTGTGACTGCTCACTCTCGGTCCCAGTCTCATCATAGGGAAAGAATCTCTGGAAATTCCCTTCCTGCTCCTGTTCTGTTCCTTCTGTGTTCCTGCATGATCCCTAGCTCTTCCTCCTTATCTACAGCCTGTCCCTCAGCAGCCAACATGCTGTCAGTTTTCACAGGAGCAGTGGAAAGCTGTTCACCATCTTGTATCGTTTGTATTGTAACCCCATTGCCCTGCCTTGTTTCTATACACCTTGAAACACTTCCCCAATTAAATCGCTCCATCTCCATTGTGATGTTTTAACTGGACCGTGCGCACCAGATCGTTACTCTGAGGGGAAATGCCTTCTGGCATCAGCCCTGAATGATACTCACTTGTCTATGCTCCCCGCCCCTTCCCCCAACCAGAGTTTTTTCTATTGATCCTAAAAACGTTTTCAAGCATTTTAAGCATTTCCGTTAGATCACCTCTTAATCTTCTTCACTCTAAGGAAGCAAACGCAGTCTGTGTCACCTGCTCTCATAATTTAATCTGTTTTATCCACGGAATCTTTGTGGGGAATCTGCCCTGTTTTCTCCTTCCTTCAAAGCCCAGATCTCCTGCCTGAGGTGTGGCACCCACAGCTGATCTAAATGTATGGTTAAACTGCCGAAGCACCTCACCCGGCTGTCTTTCTGCCTGCAGCTTCACAAACAGCAAATGCAGGGAGAACCATCACGACACCTATGGCACCGACAAGACAGCGATGACAGCGGTGAGAGTGGTCTGGAGGAGGCTGAGCTGAGGAGACCATCGCCAATGACCATCCCACGATCCTCTACCTACCCCGTCACTGCCAGCAGAACAACGGATCTCCGTGAGGAACCAGCCGGTCTCTTGCACACTATCCACAGGAGATATGGAGGAATTGACAGTAAGACTGGGGTTAATAACATAACCAGTCATTGGAAACCAATGCTTACACTTGGTGCTCAGTGTTATTTCAATGGTACACCTGCCTGTGCCCCTGTAATGTTTGACTCCTGGCCCTGGCCCTGGCCCTGAGTGGATAGACCCATGCCTCTCCATTTCCAGGCTCAAGGGGCTTCTAGCTGCACTTTAGGTTTTTGTTCGATAATCACACTGTGTGAGTGTGTCAGTGGTGGTTTAATCTCTGATGTGTTGATAACAAGCTGTACAGTAGGTGTGAGAGTAAATTAATCCCTCGGGGCTAGTAAGTACTCGTCTAAATGGTTCAGAAGCATCTCATTTTTTTAAATGCATTAATTTGATTTGAGGTATTGTAGTCACATGTACCTCAGTACAGTGAAAATCTTTGTTTTGCAAGCAGTACAAGGAGGTCAAAGCAAGTAATACAGATCAGTGTGTGTTTCGAAAGGATGTGAAATTGCTGATTGGGCCAACTTTTATTTCCTGTCCCTAGTTGCCCCTTGAGAAGGTGGGGGTGAGCCTTTGCCTTGAACAGCTGCAGTCCATGTGCTGTAGGTTGACCTGCAATGCCTTTGGCAGGACTGGCTTTCCCATTGTCTTTCCTAGTGCCAGCATGTTACCAGGTCTGCCCAGTTCGTTTCCATTTTGTTTGGTAACAGTTTCTACAATGGAGGGGTTTTCTGGCCCATTTCAGGGGGCAGTAAGAGGCAAGCACATTGCTGTGGGTCTGGAGTCACATGTAGGCCAAACCAGGGTAAGGATAGCACATTAGTGAACCAGATGTGGGTTTTTTTTATTAACTGCAATCAATGATATTGTCACAGTCACCATTACAGAGACCCCACCATTTCATTCCCAGTCAGAGTTGACAGCGGCTGTGGTGGGGTTTGAAACCATGATTCTAGGCTGCCACCCTCTGGATTCATACCTCATCACCATTCCCTTGGGGCGTAAAAAGGGGATGCTGGAGCAACTCAACAGGTCTGGCAGCATCTGTGAAGAGAGAAACAGAATTAGTGTTTGGATTCTGGTATGACTCTTGTTCAGAACTTAGATTTCCAAGATCTGTAGTATTTTGCTTTTGTTACATTCTCTGGGACTCACATTCCAAGCCCTCAGCTCCCTAACAGTAAACCACCTTATCTTTGTTTACCATCTCTTCCATCATATCGCCATCTTTTTTTCTAGGTTCTACTGAACCCCAAAGGCCATTCTCCCAACAGCCCATGGGGGGCTGGACAGAAAGCTCACCCCCTCAACATGCTGATCCTGTACCAGAGGAGGGAGTGGAGGATGAACTGCCCCCACAAATGCACCAGGTAAACAGCTTTCTGCCCCCGGTAACCCGTGCAGGACAGGCCCAGGCTATCGGGAGGTATGCAGTACTGAGGCCCACAGAGCGTGGAGTGAGAGGCGTGCATTCTTAGGAATGGTATGGGTCTGGGCTATTTGGGGGGTGGAGGGAGCAGGGGCGGGTGGGGTGGACCTGAGGATCAGGGTCACTTTGTTCACTGATTTTTTTATTATATTTTGAAGGTGTAGTTGATCTGGAGTATCTAACAGATGATGAAGATGATCCAAGAATTGGGGGCTTTCAGGTGCTTCCTGCTGCTGCATTGTCCAATGCATGGCCCACCGATGTATGTTTAACTTAATTTATTGCAATGAAATTGGTATTTGTGCATTTGGTGATGAAGTATGTCAAACTGCGCTGCAGAATGTTCTGAAAAATGTTGCCATTTTTAATAAATCATTGTGAAAATCTTTGAATATTTATTTTTAGTAATCCCTCTGGTTTCCCATCCATCAGAATCCTGAATGATGTTTTAAATAGCCCAAAGTCTACTGCTTCCATGACAGGGCCGGGACAGCGGCAGAGTTGGCCTGTCTCTGTCCGGGACAGCGGCAGAGTTGGCCTGTCTCTGTCCGGGACAGCGGCAGAGTTGGCCTGTCTCTGTCCGGGACAGCGGCAGAGTTGGCCTGTCTCTGTCCGGGACAGCGGCAGAGTTGGCCTGTCTCTGTCCGGGACAGCGGCAGAGTTGGCCTGTCTCTGTCCGGGACAGCGGCAGAGTTGGCCTGTCTCTGTCCGGGACAGCGGCAGAGTTGGCCTGTCTCTCTGGGCAACTCCTGATGAAGCAACACCCATCCAAGTCTGCAATGCTATTTCTGTTGTTATTTGCCCGAAACGTTGATTCTCCTGCTCCTCGGATGCTGCCTGACCTGTGCTTTTCCAGCACCACTCTGATCTAAACTCTGGTTTCTAGCATCTGCAGTCCTCACTTCTGCCTCTCTGGGCAGAGATGCATTTTGAAGGTTAGATGTTGTTTGCTCTCCTCTTAGTTGTTTGTTGACTCTCTTATTTTCGATTCTGTTCTGTCAAAGGGATTTCTTGTTTGATGGTCTGTAAAAGTCTGAGTAAACAGAGTGAGGAATTGGCTTATCCCAGTGTGGAGCAACATTTTGTACACAGGGAAGCTCATTGTTATGGGAATGTGAGGATAGAGAACCATTGAGCCCCTCGAGTCAGTTTTGCCATTAACTGAGTTCTGATTGATCTGTCTCTCCATATCTCACAGACTAATTTGAGAGTTTCCCCTGATACCCAGGTCAATGTTTATCCCACATGCAACATCAGATAAAACTGATGATCAGATAATTATCCCATTGCCATTGGTGGCAGCTTGCTGTGTGTTCATTGGCTGCTGCATTTTATTTCGTTATAATAATGACTGCTTATTTTCAAAACAAACCACACTCTATTAGCTGTGAAACATTTGGGGACCTCCAGTGAGCTTGAACAAAGCTTTGTACAGGTGCAGGTCTGAGGAAGAGTTCTGTGAGAGCTGCTGAGTTTCTCCAGCGTTCTGATAACTTCATATTCATGCATGGAGCAAACACCCATCCTAGCCTGCATTGCTATTTCTGTTGTTATTTCCATTTTAAGAGAGTGCATTCCAGATTTCCATTCTGTCATGTGTTGACCTGTTTCCTGACTTCACCCCCCCCACCCCTCACCAAAGACCCAGCTGTGGTTTTAAGGTTCAGCCCCTTGTTGTGGACTCCCTCTCCCTGTAAACCCCAGCCCCGTTTGACCCTAAGGCAATCAATCCTGTAAACTCTCCTGTAATCGCCTTAATGAGATTACCCTAGATGTATTGTCACTATACTAATAATCCAGAGACCCCAATAACTTTGAGAACCTGGTTTTGAATCCCACCTCAGCAGATATGAGTTCAATAAAACTCTGGCATTGAAAGCATTGTTGATTGTTGTAAAAACTTACCTGGTTCACTAATGCCCTTCCGGGAAGGAAATTCCTTCTTCAAAGACCGCAGTTTCCCCTCAGACGTGGTTAACGATGCTCTTCACCTCATCTCCTCCGCTCCCCACATCTCCACCCTTGAACCCCGCCCCTCCAATCGCCACCAGGACAGAATCCCACTGGTCCTCACCTACCATCCCACCAACCTCCAGATACATCTATCATCTTGCGTCATTTCCGCCACCTCCAAGCAGACCCCACCACCAAGGATATATTTCCCTCCCCTCCTCTATCAGCGTTCTGGAGAGACCACTCCCTCGTGACTCCCTCATCAGGCCCACACCCCCCACCAACCCAACCTCCACTCCCGGCACCTTCCCCTGCAACTGTAAGAAATGTAAAACTTGCGCCCACACCTCCCCCCTCACTTCCCTCCAAGGCCCCAAGGGATCCTTCCATATCCGTCACAAGTTCACATGCACCTCCACACATCATTTACTGCATCTGCTGCACCCGATGTGGCCTCCTTTATATTGGGGAGACAGGTCGCCTACTTGCAGAACGTTTCAGAGAACACCTCTGGGACACCCGCACCAACCAACCCAACCACCCCATGGCTGACCACTTTAACTCCCCCTCCCACTCCCACTCTGCCAAGGACATGCAGGTCCTTGGCCTCCTCCATCACCAGACCATGGCAACACGACGCCTGGAGGAAGAGCGCCTCCTCTTCCGCCTAGGAACCCTCCAACCACAAGGGATGAATGCAGATTTCTCCAGCCTTCTCATTCCCTTCCCTCAGTCCCAACCTTTGGACTCAGCACCACCCTCTTGACCTGCAATCTTCTTCCCGACCTCTCTGCCCCCACTCCCTCTACGGCCTATCACCCTCACCCTAACCTCCTTCCACCTATCACATTCCCAATGCCCCTTCCCAAGTCCCTCCTCCCTTCCTTTATCTTAGCCTGCTTGGCACACCCTCCTCATTTCTGAAGAAGGGCTTATGCCCGAAACATTGATTCTCTTGTTCCTTTGATGCTGCCTGACCTGCTGCGCTTTTCCAGCAACACATTTTTCAGCTCTGATCTCCAGCATCTGCAGTCCTCACTTTCTCCTAGGGAAGGAAATCTGCCATCCTTAGCTGGTCTGGCCTACACATGACTCCAGACCCACAGCGATGTGTGTGACTCCTACCTGCCCTCTGAAATGACTGAGGAAGCCACTAAGTTGTATCAATCACTAGAAAGGGAAAAAAGAATGAAATTGGACAAATCACTTGGCATTGACCTGGGCATTGGAAACAGTAACAGCAGGAGCAGCCCTGTTGACCCTGCAAATCCTTTTAGTAACATCTGGGTGCCAACATTAGGAGAGCTGTCTCTTAGACTAGTCAAACAATAGCCTGACACATTTATACTCACAGAATCATACCTTACAGTGTCCCAGACAGCACCGTCACCATCCCTGGATAGACCCAGCCAAGGTTGCACGATGCTGTAGAGTCGGGAGGGATTTGCCGTGGGATCTTCTACATTGACTCGAGTACCACAAAGTCTCATGGTAGCAAATCAAACATGGACAAGGAAACCACCTGCTGATCAGGTACCAATAAGAGCCCATGGTATTGGGGGTAATGTATTAGCGTGGATAGAGAGTTAGCTAACTCTGGGAAAATAGACCTGGGATAAGAAGAACATTTTCAGGATGACAACTGTAATTAGTGGAGTGCTGCGGGCACCACCATTATTTACAATCAATATATGACTTAGATGGATATACTATAGTCAAGTTTGTGTATGATATAGAAATAGGTGAGAAGGCAAGTGGTGAGGATGGCAGAGTCTATGAGGGATATAGACTGGTTACTTAATGGGCAAAGACTTGGGAGATGGATTAGAATGTGGAAAAGTGTGAGGGTATGCATTTCGGCAGGAAGAATACAGGAGCCAAGTACCGTATATACAAAAAGTCGGGAGGATTTGAAAAGAAACTATACAAGGCCACGGTGAGACCCCAGCTGGAGTACTGCGAAGAGTTTTGGGGCTCCCTTATCTGAGGAAAGACAGACTGCCATTGGGGGCAGTCGAGAGAAGGTTTATTCGGCTGATCCCGGGGATGGAGGGACTGTCTCATGAGGAGAGGGTGAGTAGGTTGTGTCTGTACTCATTGGAGCTTAGAAGAAAGAAGGGCGATCTTATTGAAATACAGAAGATTCTTTTGGAACTCGATGGGATAGATAGCGAAGGGTTATATCCTTATTGCAGGAGAGTCTAGGACCAGAGGGTATCATCTCAGAGTAAGATTAAATCCCATTTACAACAGAGATGAGGAGGGATTTCTTCACTGAGGGGAGCGAATCTAGAATTCTTTACTACAGACGGCTATCAAGGCTGGGTCACTAATTATATTCGGGACTGAGGTAAACAGATCTTTAATCAGGAAGGGAATTGAGGGTTATGTGGAAAAGGCAGGAAGGAGAAATTGAGGATTGTCCGATCAGCTAGGATCCCATTGAATGTGGAGCAGACCCGATGGGTTGAATGGCCTCCATCTGCTTCTCCATCTTTATTGTCTACTGACCTTAAATACCTTCCTTTGTTTGTGTTGATTGACGTGGTGTGTCCCTTCACCCCTTTCAGCCTCTCTCCCACCTTGTACAGCAAAACTCGATCACCCCCACCATGACTCATGTCCCAGCTCCCAGCGTGACTCATGCTCATTCCCCCCCCCACCCCCGACCGCGACTCCCTTCTACCCCCCCCCCCCCACCGTGACTCAGCCCCCCCACCCCATACTCTCAAGGAGGAGCTTTGTCCTGAAGCCCCGCCTCTCACTCCACTCAGGCCGGGTCAAATGTCACGTCTCATTCAGGGCAGGGTGGCCCCCACCCTGGGTATTGCTCAGATTGCTCCCCCCCCCACCCCCACCCCCACCCCCACACACTGCAGAGGGCTCGATGCCGATTCTGTTGTTGCCTTGCTCACCCTAAGATCTCTCCTGCATTACATTTCAATAAAACCCTTTGATCCTGGCTTTACAAGTAACCTTTACCCTTCACCCACCACCTCATTTCCTTCAATCTCCAAACATGAAGACATGGTTTTGATGACATTACAGCTCAGATCCAACTTTGTCAGTGAATGTTAAAGCTCCCCAGCTTCTGTGTGAACAGCAGAGTGGGTTTACCTGGTGTCCCTTGTCCAGTATTTCCCTTCTCGATCATTAGCACAGCTCAGTTTGCTGTTTGTGTAATCCTGCTGTATATAAAAACTGCTGCATGTCACCATGTAAATGGAGTGAGTATTTTAGAACAATTTATTGTCTATGAATCGCTTTAATGTTTCAGAGGATGATAGGGCCATGTTTCAATGTGAGTCACTCTTTGTTCTTAATATTGACTGATTGTAATGTTTTGTTTCTGTGCTTGGAAACCCCACCCTGCTGACAGTGAGTCTGCTCATGGGGTCCAGGTAATTTGCACTTTTTAATAATCTGTGTACAGACTGGTTTTGTATAAAATCTGTATATTGCACCTTTTTTAACAGATGTATAAGTCATTGTTAATAAAATGTATTAGTCACAACATGTTACATTATTAGTTATTTTACTTTCCTTCTCCATTGAAGTAGCTGATCTTCAGTGCACCTTTGACTCATCAGAAACCTGAGACCACTCAGTAAACCTCTCACCTTCAGCATGCACAGGGGAATAGTGACGTTTGACAGAGACCATACTGATAGCAGTGGGAGAAATGCTCGAGGTGGGGCCCTTATTGTATTTAATGCTATGAAATACACTGGCTTAGCGTTCCCAATGATTAATCAACTGAGCAAGAGAATACAACCGTGTCCCACATTACCCTCCTCAGTGCATGCATGCTCACTGTCATTGGACTGAATGGCCTATTCCCATCCTTGTCAGACTACCCTGCCAGTCAATATAATCATGGCTGATTGGGCACTTCAATGCCCTTTACCTGTCCTGTCGTCCTAACCCTATACCCCGCTGGAAATCAGAAATCGATCACTCCCTATCGAAAACAGACTCTAAGTTTGAATATCTGGGTGAAAACATTTCTCCTTATCTCTGACCCCACATTTCTAAGTATTGCACTGTTCTAAAATCTCTAACCAGGGGAAACATCTTCCCTGTATCTCCCTTTTCTATCCATTCAGCAGTTTGTAAGGTTCAAAAGATCATCTCTGAGTCTTTGAAACTTTAAAGAATTCAGGTCCAGTTGGCACAATTTCTCTTCATAGGACAATCTCACCCTCCTAGGAACAAGTCTGCACACCCTCTCAATGGCAAGAACATTCTTCCTGAGGTAAGGAGACAAAAACTTCGCATACTAATCCAGATGTATTCCCCACCCCCCATCTCCCCTATCCAATCTCGCACAGTCCCTCTGTATTCAATGTCTGACCATCCTGCCCATGCCAGATCTTTGAATGAATTGGATGAGAATATAGCAGGTAAGGTCACCCAGTTTGTCGTGTATTCGACAGTGAAGAAGGTTACCTCCGAGTACAATGAGATCTACCGTAACCACCCTGTTAATCTTACAGATAACTGAGATCTCCTTACAAATTTGTTTCTCAATTTCCCTCTGACAATTAGAGGATCTGTAATACAATCTCAATAAGGTGATCATCCCTTTCTTATTTCTCAGTTCCACCCAAATAACTTCCCTGGATGTATTTCCGGGGAATATCCTCCCTCAGATGCCCTTTAGATTAGATTATATGAGTTTCCCTACAGTGTGAAAACAGGCCCTTCGGCCCAACCAGTCCACACCGACTCTCCAGAGAGTAACCCACCCAGACCCATTTCCCTCTGACTAATGCATTTAACAGTATGGGCAATTTAGCATGACCAATATCACCTGGCCTGCAAATCTTTGTGACTGCGGGAGGAAACCCAGAGGAAACGCACGCAGACACGGGGAGAATGTGCAAACTCCACGCAGACAGTCGCCTGAGGCTGGAATCGAACCTGGGACCCTGGTGCTGAGAGTCAGCAGTGCTAACCACTGAGCCACTGTACCAGGTTCCATCATTTCCCCTGGCAGCTCATTCCATACCACCCTCTGTGTGAAAAGTTGCCCCTTAGGTATATTTTATCTTTCTCCTCTCACCCTAAACCCACCCCCACCCCAGAGAAAGACCTTGTCCATTTATCCTATCCATGCCCCTCTATAAGGTCACCCCTCAGCCTCCAACGCTCCAGGGAAAGCAGCCCCAGCCTGTTCAGCCTTTCCCTATAGCTCAAATCCTCCAACCCTGGCAACATCCTTGTAAATCTTTTCTGAACCCTTTCAAGTTTCACAACATCCTTCCAATAGGAAGGAGACTAGAATTGCACACGATATTTCAAAAGTGCCCTAACCAATGTCCTGTACAGCCACAACATGACCTCCCAACTCCTGTACTCAATACTCTGACCAATAAAAGAAAGCATACCAAACGCTGCCTTCACTATCCTATCTACCCGCGACTCCACTTTCAAGGAGCTATGAGCCTGCACTCCAAGGTCTCTTTGTTCATTAACACTCCCTATGACATTGCTATTAAGTGTATAAGTCAGGCAGGGAGGAAAGGGTCATGTGAGGGAGCCGTGGTTTAAGACCATAAGACATAGGAGTGGAAGTAAGGCCATTTGGCCCATCGAGTCCACTCCACCATTCAATCATGGCTGATGGGCATTTCAACTCCACTTACCAGCGTTCTCCCTGTAGCCCTTAATTCCTCGAGACAACAAGAATTTATCAATCTCTGCCTTGAAGAAATTTAGCGTCCCGGCCTCCACTGCACTCTGCGGCAGGGAATTCCACAGGCCCACCACTCTCTGGCTGAAGAAATGTCTCCGCATTTCTGTTCTGAATTGACCCCCTCTAATTCTAAGGCTGTGTCCACGGGTCCTAGTCTCCTCACCTAACGGATACAATTTCCTAGCGTCCACCCTTTCCAAGCCATGTATTATCTTGTACGTCTCTATTAAGTCTCCCCTTAATCTTCTAAACTCCAATGAATATAATCCCAGGATCCTCAGCCGTTCCTCATATGTTAGAGCTACCATTCCAGGGATCATCCGTGTGAATCTCCACTGGACACGCTCCAGTGCCAGTATGTCCTTCCTGAGGTGTGGGGACCAAAACTGGACACCGTACTCCAAATGGGGCCTAACCAGAGCTTTATAAAGTCTCAGCACATCTCTGCTTTTATATTCCAACCCTCTTGAGATAAGAGTAAAAAGTGAGGTCTGCAGCTGCTGGAGATCAGAGCTGAAAATGTGTTGCTGGTTAAAGCACAGCAGGTTAGGCAGCATCCAAGGAACAGGAAATTCGACGTTTCGGGCCAGAGGAATTGGTAGAGGAATTGAGTTCCGGAGTCCTGAGATCATATTGCAGTTGTATAAGACTCTGGTGCGGCCGCATCTGGAGTATTGTGTGCAGTTTTGGTCGCCATACTATCGGAAGGATGTGGAGGCACTGGAACGGGTGCAGAGGAGGTTTACCAGGATGTTGCCTGGTATAGTAGGAAGATCGTATGAGGAAAGGCTGAGGTACTTGGGGCTGTTTTCATTGGAGAAAAGAAGGTTTAGGGGTGACTTGATAGAGGTGTACAAGATGATTAGGGGTTTAGATAGGGTTGATCATGAGAACCTTTTTCCACGTATGGAGTCAGCTATTATGAGGGGGCATAGCTTTAAATTAAGGGGTGGTAGGTATAGGACAGATGTTAGGGGTAGATTCTTTACTCAGCGAGTCGTGAGTTCATGGAATGCCCTGCCAGTAACAGTGGTGGACTCTCCCTCTTTATGGGCATTTAAACGGGCATTGGATAGGCATATGGAGGATAGTGGGCTAGTGTAGGTTAGGTGGGCTTGGATCGGCGCAACATCGAGGGCTGAAGGGCCTGTACTGCACTGTATTTTTCTATGCTCTAAGTCCTGCTAAGATTTGCTTCCCCAAAATGCAGCACCTTGTATTTATCTAAACTCCATCTGCCACTTCTCAGCCCATTGGACCATCTGATCGAGATCCCGTCGTAATCTGAGGTAACCTTCTTCGCTGTCCACTACACCTCCAATTTTGGTGTCATCTGCAAACTTACTAACGGCACCTCTTGTACTCACATCCAAATCATTTCTATAAATGATTAAAAAGTAGTGAACCCAGCACCAAACCTTGCAGCCCTTCACTGGTCACAGGCCTCCAGTCTGAAAAACAACCCTCCACCACCACCCTCTGTCTTCTGTCTTTGAGCCAGTTCTGTATCCAAATGGCTAGTTCTCCCTATATTCCATGAGATCTACCTTGCTAACCAGTCTCCCATGGGGAACCTTGTCGAATGCCTTACTGAAGATCACATCTACTGCTCTGCCTTCATCAATCTTCTTTGTTACTTCTTCAAAAAACTCAATCAAGTTTGTGAGACATGATTTCCCCCGCACAAAGCCATGCTGACTATCCCTAATCAGTCCTTGCCTTTCCAAATACATGTACATCCTGTCCCTCAGGATTCCCTCCAACAACTTGCCCATCACCGAGGTCAGGCTCACCGGTCTATAGTTCCCTGGCTTGTTCTTACCGCCCTTCTTAAACAGTGGCACCAATTGTTAGTTAACCTGAGAATGTAACTTTTGAAAAAGGTTCTGTGATTTACACATGAGAGAAGTGAAACTATCATGGTATTCGAACAGATGAAAGACTCAACAGGCAATCAAGGTATTTTTCAATGTATAATTTCAGTTACGTCATACTGTAAATTTTTGCTATAAATTCTGTGCCTTACAATTGTGTCCTCCACAATCACCTGATGAAGGAGCGGTGCTTCAAAAGCCAGTGTACTTCCAATTAAACCTGTCAGACTATAACCTGGTGTTGTGTGATTTTTAACTTTGTACTCCTGACTTGTGCCTTATAGATGGTGGACAAGCTTTGGGGAGTCACGGTCTAGACTAGAATGGTGCTGGAAAAGCACAGCAGGTCAGGCAGCATCTGAGGAGCAGGAAAATCGACGTTTCAGGCAAAAGCCCTTCATCAGGAATACAGGCAGGGAGCCTCCGGAGTAGAGAGATAAATAGGAGGGGGATGGGGCTGGGGAGAAGGTAGCAAAGAGTACCGAGTCTGTTTCAGTACATGGTTGAGGAGTTTCAGAGCGGTGGAGATGACCTGGAGGTTGCAGAGAGAGAGAGAGAAGAGAGAGACTCCCTGAGATTCTTGTAGAAAGAGGAGGAAAGCTTCTTCAAGGCAGGCATCCTTGCAAAAGGATTCGCAGTCGGGTTAAAATCACCGAGGCAAACATGAGGACTGCAGCTGCTGGAAACCAGAGTCTAGATTAGAGTGGTGCTGGAAAAACACAGCAGGTCTCTTTGGGGTGTAAGGACTGAGTTACTTGCTGCAGGATTCCCAGCCTCTGCCCTGCTGGGGATTCACCAAGGCTACTTGAACAGGACATAGAACATAGAACATAGAAAGATACAGCGCAGTACAGGCCCTTCGGCCCTCGATGTTGCGCCGACCGAATCCTACCTAACCTATACTAGCCCAATAACTTCCAAATGCCTATCCAATGCCCGCTTAAATGACCATAAAGAAGGAGAGTTCACCACTGCTACTGGCAGGGCATTCCATGAACTCACAACCCGCTGTGTGAAGAATCTACCCCTAACATCTGTCCTATACCTACCACCCCTTAATTTAAAGCTGTGTCCCCTAGTAACACCTGACTCCATTAGCGGTAAAAGGTTCTCAGTGTCGACCCTATCTAAACCCCTAATCATCTTATACACCTCTATCAAATCTCCCCTAAACCTTCTCTTCTCCAATGAGAACAGCCCCAAGTGCCTCAGCCTTTCCTCATAAGATTTTCCTACCATTCCAGGCAACATCCTGGTAAACCTCCTCTGCACTCGTTCCAATGCCTCCACATCCTTCCGATAGTATGGCGACCAAAACTGCACACAATACTCCAGATGACGCCGCACCAGAGTCTTATACAGTTGCAACATGACCTCAGGACTCCGGAACTCAATTCCTCTACCAATAAAGCCCAGTACACCATATGCCTTCTTCACAGCACTATTTACCTGGGTGGCAACTTTCAGAGATCTGTGTACATGGACACCAAGATCCCTCTGCTCATCCACACTACCAAGTAGCCTACCATTAGCCCAGTAATCCATCTTCTTGTTACTCCTACCAAAGTGAACGACTTCGCACTTAGCTACATTGAATTCCATTTGCCACATTTCTGCCCAGCTCTGCAACTTATCTATATCCCGCTGTAACCTACCACTTCCTTCCTCACTATCCACAACTCCACCGACTTTTGTGTCATCCGCAAACTTGCTTACCCAGCTTTCAAGCCCTTCCTCTAGATCATTTATAAAGATAACAAAAAGCAATGGTCCCAAAACAGATCCTTGTGGTACACCACTAGTAACTGCACTCCAAGATGAACATAGTCCATCAACTACTACCCTCTGTCTCCTTCCAGCCAGCCAATTCCTAATCCAAACCTCTAATGTATCCTCAATGCCATACCTCCGTAGTTTTAGCATTAGCCTACCATGGGGAACCTTATCGAACGCCTTACTAAAATCCATATACACAACATCTACTGCTTTACCCTCGTCCACTTCCTTAGTCACCTTCTCAAAGAACTCAATAAGGTTTGTGAGGCACGACCTGCCCTTCACAAAACCATGCTGGCTGTCCTTGATCACGTTATTCCTATCCAGATGTTCATAAATCTTATCCCTTACCATTCTCTCTAAGACTTTGCCCACCACAGAAGTCAGACTCACTGGCCTATAGTTACTAGGGCTATCCCTACTCCCTTTCTTGAACAAGGGGACCACATTCGCTATCCTCCAGTCCTCTGGTACTATTCCCGTTGACAATGATGACATAAAAATCCAGGCCAATGGCTCTGCTATCTCCTCCCTAGCTTCCCATAGGATCCTAGGGTAAATGCCATCAGGCCCAGGAGACTTATCTATTTTCATCCTCTCCAATATTCCCAGAACCTCTTCCCTGCATATTTCCAGGCCATCCATTCTAATCACTTGTGACTCCTGTTCCTGAGTGAATACTGATGAAAAGTATTGATTTAGTGTCTCTCCAATCTCCTCCGCCTCCACGCACAACTTCCCACTACTATCCTTGACTGGACCGATACCTACCCTAGTCATCCTTTTATTCCTGACATACCTATAGAAAGCCTTTGGGTTTTCCCTAATCCTACCAACTAAGGACTTTTCATGTTCCCTCCTTGCTGCTCTTAGCTCTCTCTTTAGATCCTTCCTGGCTACCTTATAACTCTCTATCACCCCAACTGAACCTTCACGCCTCATCTTTACATAGGCCGCCCTCTTCCCTTTCACAAGGGATTCCAATTCCTTATTAAACCACGGCTCCCTCACAAGGCCCTTTACACCCTGCCTGCCCAGGAGTTATCTGCCTCAGGGGCACTCACATCCCATAAGCAAATGAAGTTTCCTGCTGTGTTTTTTCCGCACTTCCCAGGTCTGCCCAGCAGAGTGCAGTGACGCTCCAACAATGTCTCCAGCCCTTCATTAGGTTTGAGGTTTCTGTTTATTGTACAAGGCAGCACGCATGTCATTTCCTTGCACTCACTGCTTGCACCCTACAAAGATGGGTCGGGGGGGGGGATGACAGGGTGTGGGATTGGAGGACCAGATTTCAACTGGATGGAATATTGAAAGTTCTCTCCAGTGACTGGGTGTCACTGATCAGCTGATGCAATGATCCCCTGAGCCACCGTGCTACTTCCTGTGCACACACAGGTACTTCCCGTGGGTATAACTGAACGACGTTACAGGTTCAACTTGATTATCTTCGATTGGTTGTTAGGGTAATTATTAACACACTCAGGAATGGTCAACAAGTGCTATCCAACCTGAAACCACAGAGACCAGTTCAACCTCAGACAATTGTCATGGAGCTGGGATTGTAAACAGGAGCATTGGTCTCAGTGTCAGAGAAGCAATGGTTCAGAAACACTGGGTGAGGGGATCGGGGGGGGGTGTGGAGATACAACTGAGTATCATCAGCGAACACATCAAAGCTAAACATGAGATATTGTATGGTGTCTCCCAGAGGCAGCATGATGTGAAATAAGAGGGGCATAGGACAGATCATTGAGGGACACAGAACGGTGTGGGAGAAGGAAGAGAAACTGTTATTGAGGATTCTCTGTGAGAATGAGAATGGGAACAGGTGGCGTGTGGAGCAGTCTCGATGGGCTGAATGGCTGACTTTTGTTCCTAGCCCTCACAGTCTTCTAGAGTCATAGAGTCACAGAGATGTACAGCACGGAAACAGACCCTGGAGAGATTCCAGCAAGGGAGGGCAGTATTTATTGCCCATCCCTAGTTAGAATATAGAACAATGCAGCGCAGAACAGGCCCATCTACCCTCGATGTTGCACTGACCTGTGAACTAATCTCAGCTCATCCCCCTACACTCTCCCATCATCATCCATGTGCTTATCCAAGGCCTGTTTAAATCTCCCTAATGTGGCTGAGTTAACGACATTGGGAGGTAGGGCATTCCACGCCCTTACCACTCTCAGTAAAGAACCTGCCTCTGACATCTGTCTTAAATCTATCACCCCTCAATTTGTAGTTATGTCCCCTCGTACAAGCTGACATCATCATCCCAGGAAAAGTCTTTCACTGCCTACCCTGTCTAATCCTCTAATCCTCTGATCATCTTGTATGTCTCTATCAAATCCCCTCTTAACCTTCTTTCCAATGAGAACAGACCCAAGTCTCTCAGCCTTTCCTCATAAGACCTTCCCTCCAGACCAGACAACATCCTGGTAAATCTCCTCTGCACCTTTTCCAATGCTTCCACATCCTTTCTGTCATGGGGCGACCAGAACCGTACACAATATTCCAAGTGTGGCCGCACCAGCGTTTTGTATAGTTGCAGCATGATATTGTGGTTCTGGAACTCAATCCCTCTACCAATGAAACCTAACACACCGTATGCCTTGTTAACAGCACTAACAACCTGGGTGGCAACTTTCAGGGATCTGTGTACATGGACACCAAGATCCCTCTGCACATCCACACTACCGAGAGTCTTTCCATTGACCTCTGCCTTCCTGTTATTCTTCCCAAAGTGCATCACCTCACATTTAGCTGCATTGAACTCCATTTGCCACCTCTCAGCCCAATTCTGCAGTTTATCCAAGTCTCCCTGCAACCTGTAACATTCTTCCACACTGTCCACTACTCCACTGACTTTAGTGTCATCTGCAAACTTACTAATCCATTCACCTATACCTGCGTCCAAGTCATTTATAAAAATGACAAACAGCAGTGGTCCCAAACCAGATCCTTGTGACACACCACTAGTAATCAGACGCCAGGCTGAATATTTTCCATCGACCACCACTCGCTGCCTTATTACAAAAAGCCAGTTTCTAATCCAAACTGCTAAATCACCCTCAATTCCATGCTTCTGTATTTTCTCCAACAGCCTACCATGTGGAACCTTATCAAAGGCTTTACTGAAGTCCAAGTATACCACGTCAACTGCCCTAACCTCATCTACATTCTTGGTCACCATCTCAAAAAACTCAATGAGGTTTGTGAGGCACGACCTGCCCTTGACGAAACCATGTTGACTATGTGAAATCAAATTGTTGCTTGCGAGATGAATATAAACCCTATCTCTCAATCTTTTCCAAAATCTTTCCTACAACAGACATGAGACTCACTGGTCTATAATTACCTGGGTCTTCTCTCTGCCTTCCTTGAACAAGGGCACAACATTTACAATCCTCCAGTCCTCTGGTACTAAACCTGTAGATAATGACGACTTAAATATCAAAGCCAAAGGCTCTGCTATCTCCTCCCTAGCTTCCCAGTTACCCCTTGAGAAGGTGGGGGTGAGCTGCTTTCTTGAACTGCTGCAGTCCATGTGCTGTGGGTAGACCCATAATGCCCTTAGGGAGGGAATTCCAGGATTCTGACCCAGTGACACTGAAGGAACAGCGATATATTTCCAAGTCAGGATGGTGAGGGGCTCGGAGGGGAACTTGCAGGGGATGGTGTTCCCATGTATCTGCTGTCCCTTGTCCTTCTAGATGGAAGTGGTTGTGGATTTGGAAGGTGCTGTCTGAGGATCTTTGGTGAGTTTCTGCAGTGCATCTTATAGCTGGTACACACTGCTGCTACTGAGTGTACATTTTAATGGTAAGGAAGCTCATGCCTGTAGAATTGTTGCTGGAGGGGAGACGGGTTAAGAATTACAGAATTCCTACAGAGCAGAAAAAGGCTATTCAGCCCAAACCAACTTCTACCCTGTAGCCCTGCATTCCTCATGACTAATGCCCCTAACCTGCACATCCCTGAACACTTTAGCATGGCCGACCCCGCACCCTCACGGAGGAAACCAGAGCAACTCCACACAGACACAGGGAGATTGTGTAAACCCCACACAGTCACCTGAAGTGGGAATTGAACCCAGGTCCCTGGCACTGAGAGGCAGCAGTGCTAACCACTGTGCCACTGTGCTGCTCTAAAGGTACTGATTGGCTGATGTGGATGATTATGTGATTGTGGGAAGTTTGACAGACAAAAGCAGGTGCCTGGTTTAGAGACGTGAGAGTGAGATCAATACATTTATGGATTTGAGTACTGAGGGGAGTAGTCTGTTAAAATGGGATGAGATGTTCAGGTGCATGTGACTCAGATTCAATCAGGTCTTCTCCTGCGTTTTGGGTAGTGTACCTCTGAACTCTCTCAAATTGCACAGAGTTGTACATCAGGCATTGTAACATTCCCTCTGTGTCTTGTTGTCAGTGATGGTCATTCCTTGCTCTCCCAGATCCCCAAGAATGGCAACTAGGAATTCTGCACAATCAGCAGGAGACAGGGACAAACACAGGATTGTGGAGTCAGTAAATACAGTCATTCCCTTTTAAATCGAGTAATTTCAACCTCACAACAGGCGTGTGAGAGAAACCGAGAGAGCTGATATTAAATGCTGTTCCTCAGTGAGAGTGAATTGATTTAAGATCCTTGCAATCCAATGAAGGAACTGCTCTGGTGTCTGTGACAGCTCTGCCCCTGAATCGAACTGCTTTTAACCCAACTCAAACTCTGATTATCAGAGCAAGGCAGTAATGTAACACTGATTGAGACGAGAGATAATTTTATTCAGCTTTACTGCTTCCTATCAAAACTGCTGCTGTCTTTAATGCAGAAACAATGACCTCTCACCTCTCTTTCAGTTTTTGCATTTTCAATTTGCAAAGGCATTTCCTTTTTTAAACTTTCTCCCTGGAAAATTGCTGAATGAAACAAAAATATTAGAGCAGGCCTGAGCTCCAGACTACAATCACACAAACACCCCAAAAGTCCCAAACCCCTTCTCCTTCACTCCCCCTCTACACAATCCCAATGGACCCAAATCCCTTCCCATTCATTCCCACTCTACACAATCCCAATGGACCCAAATCCCTTCCCATTCATTCCCACTCTACACAATCCCAATGGACCCAAACCCCTTCCCATCCACACACACTCTACACCATCCTAATGGACCCAAACCCCTTCCCATTCACTCTACACTCATCCCAATGGACCCAAACCCCTTCTCATTCACTCTACACAATTCCTTTGCAGTCATTGTTTTTACCTAGTTGATTTTAACCCTACTGCGAATCCTCTTGCAAGGATGCCTGCCTTGAAGAAGCTTTCCTCCTCTCTCGACAAGAATCTCAGTGAGTTTCTCTCTCTCTGCAATCTCTCCACTCTGCAGGCACCCTGCCTCTATTCCTGATGAAGGGCTTTTGCCCAAAACGTTGATTTTCCTGTTTCTTGGATGTTGCCTGACCTGCTGAGCTTTTCCAGCACCACTCTAATCTAGACTCCTGTTTCGAGCATCTGCATTCCTTGTTTTTACCAAACCCCTTCCCATTCACTCCCGCTCTACACCATCCCAATGGACCCAAATCCCTTCCCATTCACTCCCGCTCTACACCATCCCAATGGACCCAAATCCCTTCCCATTCACTCCCGCTCTACACCATCCCAATGGACCCAAATCCCTTCCCATTCACTCCCGCTCTACACCATCCCAATGGACCCAAATCCCTTCCCATTCACTCCCGCTCTACACCATCCCAATGGACCCAAATCCCTTCCCATTCACTCCCGCTCTACACCATCCCAATGGACCCAAATCCCTTCCCATTCACTCCCGCTCTACACCATCCCAATGGACCCAAATCCCTTCCCATTCACTCCCGCTCTACACCATCCCAATGGACCCAAATCCCTTCCCATTCACTCCCGCTCTACACCATCCCAATGGACCCAAACCCCTTCCCATTCACTCCCACTCTACACCATCCCAATGGACCCAAACCCCCTCCCATTCACTCCCACTTTACACCATCCCAATGGACCCAAATCCCTTCCCATTCACTCCCACTCTACACAATCCCAATGGACCCAAACCCCTTCCCATTCACTCCCACTCTACACAATCCCAATGGACCCAAATCCCTTCCCATCCACTCACACTCTACACAATCCCAATGGACCCAAACCCCTTCCCATTCACTCTACACAATCCCAATGGACCCAAACCCCTTCCCATTCACTCCCACTCTACACCATCCTAATGGACCCAAACTCCTTCCCATTCACTCTACACAATCCCAATGGACCCAAACCCCTTCTCATTCACTCCTGTTCTATACATCCCAATGGACCCAAACCCCTTCTCATTCACTCTCGCTCTACACAATCCCAATAGACTTAAACCCCTTCTCATTCACTCCCTTTCTACACTCATCCCAATGGACCCAAACCCCTTCCCATTCACTTTACACAATCCCAATGGACCCAAATCCCTTCCCATTCATTCCCACTCTACACAATCCCAATGGACCCAAACCCCTTCCCATCCACACACACTCTACACCATCCTAATGGACCCAAACCCGTTCCCATTCACTCTACACAATCCCAATGGAACCAAACCCCTTCTCATTCACTCCCATTTTACACACATCCCAATGGACCCACACCCCTTCTCATTCACTCCCGTTCTATACATTTTGGGCGGCACAGTGGTTAGCACTGCTGCCTCACAGCACCTGAGACCAGGGTTCAATTCCCGACTCAGGCGATTGACTGTGTGGAGTTTGCACGTTTGCCCCGTGTCTGCGTGGGTTTCCTCCGGGTGCTCCAGTTTCCTCCCACAGTCCAAAGATGTGTGGGTCAGGTAAATTGGCCATGCTAAATTGCCCGTAGTGTTAGGTAAGGGGTAAATGTAGGGGTATGGGTGGGTTGCGCTTTGGCGGGTCGGTGTGGACTTGTTGGGCCGAAGGGCCTGTTTCCACACTGTAAGTAATCTAATCTAATCTAATCCCAATGGACCCAAACCTCTTCTCATTCACTCTCGCTCTACACACATCCCAATGGACCCAAACCCCTTTCCATTCACTCACACTCTACACAATCCCAATGGACGCAAACCCCTTCTCATTCACTCCCGTTCTATACATCCCAATGAACCTAAACCCCTTCCCATTCACTCCCACTCTACACCATCCTAATGGGCCCAAACCCCTTCTCATTCACTCTCGCTCTACACCATCCAAATGGACCCAAACCCCTTCCCATTCACTCCCAATCTACACCATCCCAATGGACCCAAACCCCCTCCCATTCACTCCCACTCTACACCATCCCAATGGACCCAAACTCCTTCCCATTCACTCCCACTCTACACCATCCCAATGCATAAAAGGGCACAGTTAATCTGACTGTGTTGTACAAGTTGGTCTGTGTAGTTAGCGTGACTATGGAGATGTACAGCACAGAATATTGCCCTTCGGCCCATTGTGTCCAGGCAAGTTGAAACAACCTCCTCCCTATTGTAACCCCGTTTCCCAGCACTTTGCCACAGCCTTGTCTGCTTTGGTCTGACGGGAGTCACATCAAAATCCTCCTTCTGTGTGGTGAGGGTTCCTGCCTCTCCCACCCTCACAGCCAGTCAGTTCCAGATTCCCCACCCCCGTCTGGGGGAAAAAGGTTACCTCACATCCCCCTGCCCCTCCTGCCCCTCCCCTCCCATCTATGGCCTGTGTTATTACTCCGTTCACCAAGGGAAAAGATTCTTTTCCAGTCTCCCCTGTCTGTGTCCCTTAACATTTTATACATCTCTGTCATATCCCCGTCTGCTCTCAGGAAACCATTCCCAGTCTGGATCCCCTTTGTCTTATTTGTCCTGCCCAAGTGTATCACCTCACTCTTCAATCACCATGATCGAATGGTGGAGTAGTCTTGATGGGCTGAATGACCTCATTCTGCTCCTATATCTTATGGTCTTGAGTTAATCGAAGGCTTAGCCCCTCATTATTTACCACCCCTTCAAGTTTTATTTTGTTTGCAAACTTACTGACCAACCTTCCTACATTCAGGTCTAAATCGTATATACAAATCATAAACAGCCTTCACCCCTGTGGGATCCGACTGGGCATAGATCGTGAGATGGAGAAACACCCCTCAACCATCATCCTCTGTTTCCTGCCACACAGCCAATACGGGATCCAATTTCCCAAATTTCCTTGTATCTCATAAGCTCTTAGCTTCACTATCAGTCTCCCGTGGGAGACCTGATCAAAAGCCTTGCTGAAGACTGAGTAAACTACATCAAAAGCATTGTCCTCACCTACACGGCTGGTCACATCATCGAAAAATTCAATCATGTTGGTCAGACAGGGCCTTCCCATAACAAAATGATGCTGACTGCTGGACAGTGTAGTCAGCATGGTCAGGGTTGTCAGTGCGGACAGTGAGGACAGTGTGGGTCAGTGTGGACAGTGTGGACAGTGAGGACAGTGTGGTCAGTGAGGACAGTGAGGACAGTGAGGACACTGTGGACAGTGAGGACAGTGTGGTCAATGAGGACAGTGTGGACAGTCTGGACAGTGTGGACAGTCTGGACAGTGAGGAGAGTGTGGACAGTGTGGTCAGTGTGGACAGTGAGGACAGTGAGGAGAGTGTGGTCAGTGTGGACAGTGAGGACAATGTGGACAGTGTGGTCAGTGTGGTCAGTGTGGACAGTGTGGACAGTGAGGAGAGTGTGGTCAGTGTGGACAGTGAGGACAATGTGGACAGTGTGGTCAGTGTGGTCAGTGTGGACAGTGAGGACAGTGAGGACAGTGTGGACAGTGTGGACAGTGAGGAGAGTGAGGAGAGTGTGGACAGTGTGGTCAGTGTGGACAGTGAGGACAGTGAGGAGAGTGTGGTCAGTGTGGACAGTGAGGACAGTGAGGACAATGTGGTCAGTGTGGTCAGTGTGGTCAGTGTGGACAGTGAGGAGAGTGTGGTCAGTGTGGACAGTGAGGACAGTGAGGACAATGTGGACAGTGTGGTCAGTGTGGTCAGTGAGGACAGTGAGGAGAGTGAGGAGAGTGTGGTCAGTGTGGACAGTGAGGAGAGTGTGGACAGTGAGGAGAGTGTGGTCAGTGTGGACAGTGTGGACAGGGAGGACAGTGAGGACAGTGTGGTCAGTGTGGACAGTGTGGACAGTGTGGTCAGTGTGGTCAGTGAGGACAGTGTGGTCAGTGAGGACAGTGTGGTCAGTGCGGTCGTGAGGACAGTGTGGACAGTGAGGAGAGTGAGGAGAGTGTGGTCAGTGTGGACAGTGAGGAGAGTGTCGACAGTGAGGACAGTGTGGACAGTGAGGACAGTGTGGTCAGTGTGGTCAGTGTGGACAGTGAGGACAGTGTGGTCAGTGTGGACAGTGTGGACAGTGTGGACAATGAGGACAGTGTGGTCAGAGTGGACAGAGTGGACAGTGTGGACAGTGTGGACAGTGCGGACAGTGAGGACAGTGTGGGTCAGTGTGGGTCAGTGTGGACAGTGTGGACAGTGAGGAGAGTGTGGTCAGGTTGTGTCCCATCGCGCTGGAAGGCTGGGAGGAGATGAACTCCGATTACGTGGACTCAGTTTGTGTCCAATGTGTACAGGAGGGTTTCCTGACACAGTATGTCGAAGGGCCGACTAGAGGGGAGGCCACACTGGATCTGGTGCTTGGTAATGAACCAGACCAGGTGTTTGATTTAGTTGTAGGTGAGCACTTTGGAGAGAGTGACCATAATTCAGTTACGTTTAGTTTAGAGATGGAAAGGGATAGGTATATGCCACAGGTCAAGAGTTATCGATGTGGCAAGGGCAATTATAATGTGATTAGGCAAGAATTAGGATGTATAGAATGGGATAGCAAAATGCAGGGGATGGGGGCAATGGAAATGTGAAGCTGGTTTAAGGAACAGATATTGCGTGTCCTTGATAGGTATGTCCCTGTCAGGCAGGGAGGAAGTGATAAGGTAAGGGAACTGTGGTTTACAACAGAAATTGCATCTCTTGTTAAGCAGAAGAAGGAGATGATGGAGAGTTACAGATCAGCTAGGAAGGATTTAAAGAGAGAGTTAAGAAGAGCAAAGAGAGGACATGAGCAGTCTTTAGTAAATAGAATAAAGGAGAATCCTAAAGCTTTCTATAAGTATGTGAGGAATAAAAGGGCAGTAGAGGTGACCCAGGTAATTATAGACCAGTCAGCCTTACTTCTGTTGTAGGAAAGGTTTTGGAAAGGATTATAAGAGATAAGATTTATAATCATCTAGCAAGCAACAATTTGATTTCAGATAGTCAACATGGTTTCATCAAGGGCAGGTCGCGTCTCACAAACCTCATTGAGTTTTTTGAGATGGTGACCAAGCATGTAGATGAGGTTAGGGAAGTTGGTGTGGTATACTTGGACTTCAGTAAAGCCTTTGATAAGGTTCCACATGGTAGGCTGATGGAGAAAATGGAGAGGCATGAGATTGAGGGTGATTTAGCAGTTTGGATTAGAAACTGGCTTTTTGGAAGAAGGCAGCAAGTGGTGGTCGATGGAAAATATTCAGCCTGGCGTCTGATTACTAGTGGGTGTGTCACAAGGATCTGGTTTGGGACCATTGCTGTCTGTCATTTTTATAAATGACTTAGACACAGGTATAGGTGGATGGATTAGTAAATTTGCAGATGACACTAAAGTTGGTGGAGTAGTGGACAGTGTGGAAGAATGTTGCAGGGGGACTTGGATAAACTGCAGAATTGGGCTGACAGGTGGCAAATGGAGTTCAATGCAGCTAAATGTGAGGTGATGCACTTTGGGAAGAATAACAGGAAGGCAGAGGTCAATGGAAAGACGCTCAGTAGTGTGGATGTGCAGAGGGATCTTGGTGTCCATGTACATAGATCCCTGATTCCTGATGAAGGGCTTTTGCCTGAAACATCAATTTTCCTGCTCCTCAGATGCTGCCTGACCTGCTGTGCTTTTCCAGCGCCACCCTAATCTAGACCATTGATCCCTGAAAGTTGCCACCCAGGTGGATAGTGCTGTTAAGGCGGCATATGGTGTTAGGTTTCATTGGTAGAGGGATTGAGTTCTGGAACCGCAATGTCATGCTGCAACTATACAAAACGCTGGTGCGACCACACTTGGAATATTGTGTACAGTTCTGGTCCCCATATTTCAGGAAGGATGTGGAAGCATTGGAAAAGGTGCAGAGGAGGTTTACCAGGATGTTGTCTGGTCTGGAGGGAAGGTCTTATGAGGAAAGGCTGAGAGACTTGGGTCTGTTCTCATTGGAGAGAGGAAGGCTAAGGGGGAATTTGATAGAGACATACAAGATGATCAGAGATTGGTAGATAGTGAAAGTCTTTTCCTGGGATGATGATGTCAGTGTGTACGAGGGACATAACTACAAATTGAGGGGTGATAGATTTAAGACAGATGTCAGAGGCAGGTTCTTTACTCAGAGAGTGGTAAAGGTGTGGAATGCCCTACCTCCCAATGTCGTTAACTCAGCCACATTAGGGAGATTTAAACAATCTTTGGATAAGCACATGGATGATGATGGGATAGTGTAGGGGGATGGGCTTAGATTAGATCACAGGACAGTGCAACATTGAGGGCCGAAGGGCCTGTTCTGCGCTGTATTGTTCTATGACTCTGTGAGGGAAAGCTCTGGGGGTGGCGTGGAGGGGGGAGCTCTGTGGGCGTGACTCTGGGGAGGGGGAAGACTGTGGGGGGGGTGACTCTGGGGGGGTGACTCTGGGAGGGGGTGACTCTGGGGGGGGTGACTCTGTGGGGCGTGACTCTGGGGGTGACTGTGTGTGGGTCTGCCCGCTGCGTTGACTCTGGGGTACAGGATCTCTCTCTCTCTCTGAATGAGGCTGAGGGTGATCGAGCTGCTGTTGTAACTGATTCTCATGATCCGCACGGATATCTCAGCTGGTGCTGGAAAAGCAATTTGCTCCGTCAGTGAGAACACAGTGCCTTCGGGAAGGCATTTATAACTAGGTTCCTCATGTGGAAGTCCCAGGAGATCGGACGTGAGGACTGGCCTGAGGCCTGGGTCACTCACGGAACCATGTCAGATGGTCACCTGATTGATGAGACCATTAGGGTCACCCATGGGTGCAGTGATCCCTCAGCTCTCCCCCCTCTACTCAATTCCTACAAACTCTCTGTTTAGATTCTGACACAGTCAGCCTGCAAAACTCAACAATTTAAATTTTAGAATTATCTGTAAAAGGAGGCCATTCAGCCCAGTGTATTGATGCTGGCTCATTGAAAAAGCTATCCAAAGAGTGGTCCTGTCACTGCACGGTCAGAACATGCTCAGGGGGCTGAATAGCCTGTTCCTGTCCATAGGTTTCTATGTTCCTTCTGCCAATATTTCACTTTCCAGGTTTTATTCAATTCTGATTTGGAGTTTATCATTGAAACGACTTCAGGGAATAGTCAGTCACTCGTGTGGTTGTGGGTCTGGAGTTACATAGAGACCAGACTGGGTGAGGATGGCAAATTTCCTTCCCTGAAGGAAGTTATTTACCCAGATGAATTTTCCCCAACAGTCCAGGTGCTTTATGGTGACCTTGATAAAGATACCTCATTAGAGAGACTTTTAATTCCAGATAATGTCATAAATTGTTCATTCCCAGTTGACAGGGTGGGATTCCAACACAAGGGTCTGTGTCCGAACACTGTCAAACCATGATCCCTGTCTGACTCACTCAATATTTCCCATTTGGCCTGAGGTCGCTGGAATCCATACTATTTAGCTGGGAGAATTATCATTTCATTCAGGCACTAGACAAAGGCACAACATTGTTGGAAAAGCTCAGGAGGTCCTGGCAGAACTGTGGAAGGGTTACTGGACCCGAAAAGTGAAGGTAGATTTCTCATCACGGATGCTGCCAGACTTGCTGAGCATTTGCTAAGGGTCTGATTTTGTTTCTGATGTCCAGCATCTGCAGTTCTTGTTTTGTTTTCATCTGCAGAACATTGTTGTTGTAGCCGGGAAAGGTTGAGCTCAACATAATATTCAACTGTTGGAGCTCGAGGGAACATTCCACAGAGTTCAGGACAGAACACAGACTCACTAATACAAGTGTCACACTGTTGGAGGGTCAGCACTGAGGGTGTGCTGCACTGTTGGAGGGTCAGTGCTGAGGGTGTGCTGCTCTGTTGGAGGGTCAGTACTGAGGGAGTGCTGCTCTGTTGGAGGGTCAGTACTGAGGGAGTCCCCCATAGATGGAGACTTTGTGGTGAGTTAAAGAACGTTTATGTTAAATAATTAGTTTACCATGTTCTGAGACAAAAGAACAGTACAGCACAGGCACAGACCCTTCTGCCCATCAGCACTGAGCTGACACATGATGTCTTTTGAATTTGAAACCCTTTTACCTCTATGCTGTTCGTATCCCTCTATTCCCCACCTACTCTTCGTCTTCGTCTCCGTCTCCGTCTCCGTCTTCATCTTCATCTTCGAAGCCTCCAATCCCAGAATCCTCAGCCGTTCCTCATATGTTAGACCTGCCATTCCAGGGATCATCCGTGTGAATCTCTGCTGGACACGCTCCAGTGTCCTTCCTGAGGTATGGGGACCAAAACTACGGTGCTTTTATACGCCAAACCTCTTGAGATCAATGACAACATAGCATTCGCTTTCTTAATCACAGATTCAACCTGCATGTTAACCTTTAGAGAATCCTCGACTAGCACTCCCAGATCCCTTTGTACTTTGGCTTTACAGATTTTCTCACCGTTTAGAAAGTAGTCTATGCTTGTATTCTTTTTTCCAAAGTGCACGACCTCGCATTGCTCACATTGAATTCCAAGAGCCATTTCCTGGATCACTCTCCCAAACTGTCTAGACCCTTCTGTAGCCTCCCCACTTCCTCAGTACTACCTGCCTGTCCACCTAACTTCATATCATCAGCAAACTTCGCTAGAACGCTCCCAGTCCCTTCATCCAGATCATTAATATATAATGCGAACAGCTGCAGCCCCAACACTGAACCCTGCGGGACACCGCTGTCACCAGCTGCTATTCCGAAAAAGAACCTTTTATCCCAACTCTCTGCCTTCTGTCAGACAGCCAATCCTCAATCCATACCAGTGGCTCACCTCGAACACCATGGGCCCTCACCTTGCTCAGCAGCCTCCCGTGTGGCACCTTATCAAAGGCCTTTTGGAAGTCTAGATAGACCACATCCACCGGGTTTCCCTGGTCTAACCTACTTGTCACCTCTTCAAAGAATTCCAACAGGTTTGTCAGGCACGACCTCCCCTTACTAAATCCATGTTGACTTGTTCTAATCCGACTCTGCTCTTCCAACACACCCCCCACAGACAAATACCCTCAACACACCCCCACAGACAAATCCCCCCAACACTCCTCACAAATACCCCTAACACACCCCTCACAGACAAATCCCCCCAACACTCCTCACAAATACCCCTAACACACCCCCACAGACAAATCCCCCCAACACTCCTCACAAATACCCCTAACACACCCCTCACAGACAAATCCCCCCAACACACCCCCACAGACAAATACCCCAACACACTCCTCATAGACAAATAACCCCAACACCCCCTCACAGACAAATAACCCCAACACCCCCTCACAGACAAATATCCCCAACTCACCCCTCGCAAATACCCTCAAATCACCCCCTCACTGACAAATACCCCCAACAACCCCTCACAACCAAATACCCCCAACATACCCCCTCACAGACAAATAACTCCAGCACCCCCTCACAGACAAATAACCCCAAATCACCCCACTCACAGGCAAATACCCCCAACACACCCTCACAGTCAAATACCCCCAACACACCCCCTCACAAGCACTCCCAACACACCCCCAAAGACAAATACCCCCAACACCCCCTCACAGTCAAATACCCCAACACACCCCGTCAGACAAATACCCTCAAATCACCCCCTCACAGACAAATATCCCCAACACACACCCTCGCAAATACCCTCAAATCACCCCCTCACAGACAAATACCCCCAACACACCCTCACAGTCAAATACTCCCAACACACCCCCTCACAAACACTCCCAACACACCCCAAAGACAAATACCCCCAGCTCACCCCCTCACAGACAAATACCTCCATATCACTCCCTCGCTGACAAATGTCCCCAACACATCCCCTCACAGACAATTACCACCAAATCAACCCCTCAGACAAATACCCCCAAATCAACCCCTCACAGACAAATGCCCCCAACTCTCTCCCTCACTGACAAATACCCCTAAATCATTCCTTCACAGACAAATACCCACACACTCCTCCTCACTGACAAATACCCCCAACAAGCCCTCTCGAATACCCCCAAATAACACCCTCACTGACAAATACCTCCAACACCCCCCTCACAGACAAATACCCCCAACACACCACCTCACCGACAAAAACCCACAAATCACCCCCTCACAGACAAATACCTCCAACACACCCCCTCACTGACAAATACCCACAAATCACCCCCTCACAGACAAATACCCCCAACACCCCCCTCACAGACAAATACCCCCAGCTCACCGCCTTACAGGCAAATACTCCCTGGGGTGTGTTTGTTTTGGGCGGCACGGTGGCTCAGTGGTTAGCACTGCTGCCTCACAGCGCCAGGTTCAATTCCAGCCTCGGGCGACTGACTGTGTGGAGTTTGCACATTCTCCCCGTGTCTGCGTGGGTTTCCTCCGGGTGCTCCGGTTTCCTCCCACAGTCCAAAAATGTGCAGGTCAGGTGACTGGGCCATGCTAAATTGCCCACAGTGTTAGGTGCATTAGTCAGAGGGAAATGGGTCTGGGTGGGTTACTCTTCGGAGGGTCAGTGTGGACGGGTTGGGCTGAAGGGCCTGTTTCCACACTGTAGGGAATTTAATTTAATCTAATACACCCAAATCACCCTCTCACTGACAAATACCCCCAACACACCCCCACAGACAAATACCTCAACACTCCCTCACTGACAAATACCCCCAAATAACTCCCAGATGCATTCCCAGTGGAATGCCGTCCACATTTCCCAATCTCCCTGCGCCCTCTCAGTCTACCCAGTGTCTGTCTGCACTCTCTTTGCCCTTTCCAAGCCATCAGCTTCCATTGCTGGTTTTTATGTGTATATTTTTCTTCACCACGTTAATGGTTTATCGTTCCCTCGGGGTTCTGAATCCTGCATTAATCTCTCCCGGAATTTTTTCAATCCCATGACAGAAAATCATTTTGGGAAGTACCTGCCCACAGTCTGAATGAAATGGGTTGTGGTTGGTCTCTGCAGGATACAGTCCCTGTGACCTTGAGCTTGAGATTGGTCAGAGAACAGGAAAGACATAAACAGTCCATCAACAGCAGGCGATGGACAGACTCAGTCGCTGTGACAATCAGACCCCAGCTTCTCAATCAGAAATCTGGTATTAACTTTCCTAAATCTGTACCCACAGGGATTTTAATTACAGTGCCCCTCTCAGAGAGAAACTTCCTGTCTTAAATGTGTTACCACTGGACCCTGGGGCAGGAGTCCCAGCTTGTGATGGTTCCCACTGAGGAGATGGGGGAGTCACTGAGGTCCCTTCTCTAGTCAATACCTGGTCCCTCTCTGGTTTGTAAACTTACAACAAAGAAAACCCCTCATCTTTCCCACTTCCAATAAATTGTGATTTTATAAGAGTGTGTTCAAATGTGGGGAAAATTAAAATGCTGCATCTACTCAGAGACTGGCAATCGGAAATTAAGAAAAAGATAATAAATGGCAGGATTCACCAATCCCGTTTGGGATTGTCCAGGTGGAGTCAGAGTGTGGTAACCATTAAAGTCGGGTGATGCTGCATGGGTTTGGAGAGGGTCAGCTCTGCCAGTTCACTGCGAGGTGTTGTATACTTTCCTGTTTCACGGTGGCTTCTGAGCAACCAGAGACAGGATGAGAGGGAGAGACTTCCCATTCTTTATGGTTTTAATTGCAAGTGCAGGGCTGCTGGGTAATGGTCTTCGATTGTTAATGATAGCACACTCTAGCCCAGAAACAATGGAATGCCAGACTTGTATACAGGTAGATAGGATAGTGAAGGCAGCGTTTGGTATGCTTTCCTTTATTGGTCAGAGTATTGAGTACAGGAGTTGGGAGGTCATGTTGCGGCTGTACAGGACATTGGTTAGGCCGCTGTTGGAATATTGCGTGCAATTCTGGTCTCCTTCCTATCGGAAAGATGTTGTGAAAGTTGAAAGGGTTCAGAAAAGATTTACAAGGATGTTGCCAGGGTTGGAGGATCTGAGCTACAGGGAGAGGCTGAACAGGCTGGGGCTGTTTTCCCTGGAGCGTCGGAGGCTGAAGGGTGTTCTTATAGAGGTTTACAAGATTATGAGGGGCATGGATAGGATAAATAGACAAGATCTTTCCCTGCATTGGGGGAGTCCAGAACTAGAGGTCATAGATTTAGGGTGAGAGGGGTAAAATTTAAAAGAGACCTAAGGGGCAACTTTTTCACGCAGCGGGTGATACGCGTATGGAATGAGCTGCCAGAGGAAGTGGAGGAGGCTGGTACAATGACAACATTTGGATGGGTCGAGTGCTGGGAGGTGGGACTAGATTGGATTGCGAGACCTGGTCAGTATGGACGGGCTGGACCGAAGGGTCTGTTTCTGTGTTGTACATCTCTATGACCATGACATTGTTTATACTCCCTCCTGCTGTGTATTCCCTACACAGGGAAACACAGCCAGGTCTTTTCCTGAGATTGCTTTACATTACATTCACAGTCCAGGGCTGGTGACTCACGTGAGGTGGCTCAGATTTGACCTTGTATCTCTTCCTTTGATTTAGTTCTCTGAAATTTCTTGAGACCCACTCAGGTGCAAGATTCCATGGTCTCCTGCGACTCTAGCTCTGTTACGAAGTGTGTATAGTTACACTTTCGTACACCATCCATGCTCTGTGCAATAGCCTACTGTGGGGAACCTTATCAAACCCCTTACTGGAATCCATATACACCACATCAACCACTTTACCCTCATCCACCTGTTTGGTCACCCTCTCAAAGAACTCAATAAGGTTAGTGAGACACGACCTGCCCTTCACAAAACCATGTTGACTATCTCTAATCAAATTATTCCTCGCTAGATGATTATAAATCCCAAATAATATAACATTTTCCAATACCTTACCTACCACCAAAGTAAGGCTCACTGGTCTATAATTTCCAGGGTTGTCTCTACTCCCCTTCTTGAACAAGGGAATCACATCTGCCATCCTCCAATCTTCTGGCACTATTCCCATAGACAATTATGACATAAAGATCAAAGCCAAAGGCTCTGCAATCTCCTCCTTGGCTTTCCAGAGAATCCGAGGATAAATCCCACCCAGCCCAGGGGACGTATCTATTTTCACACTTTCCAGAATTGCTAACACCTCCTCCTTGTGAACCTCAATCCGTCTAGTCTAGTGGCCTGTGTTTCAGTATTCTCCTCAACAACATTGTTTTTTTCCTGTGTGAATACTGACAAAAAATATTCATTTAGCAGTTCCCCTATCTCCTCCAACTCCACGCATAACTTCCCACTGCTGTCATTGACTGGCCCTAATCTCACTCTAGTCATTCTTTTATTCCTGATATACGTATAGAAAGCTTCAGGGTTTTCCTTGATCCTACCCGCCAACAACTTCTCACATCCCCTCTTGGCTCTTCTTAGCTCTCTCTTTCGGTCTTTCCTGGCTAACCTGTAACTCTGAAATGCCCTAACTGAGCCTTCATGACTCATCCTAATATAAGCCGCCTTCTTCCTCTTGACAAGAGATTCAACTTTTTGACTAAACCATGGCTTCCGCTCTCAACCACTTAGAGTCATAGAGTCATAGAGATGTACAGCAGGGAAACAGACCCCTCGGTCCAACCTGTCCATGCCGACCAGATATCCCAACCCAATCTAGTCCCACCTGCCAGCACCCAGCCCATATCCCTCCAAACCCTTCCTATTCATATACCCATCCAAATGCCTCTTAAATGATGCAATTGTACCAGCCTCCATCACTTCCTCTGGCAGCTCATTCCATACACATATCATCCTCTGTGTGAAAATGTTGCCCCGTATATCTTTCCCCTCTCACCCTAAACCTACGTCCTCTAGTTCTGGACTCTCCGACCCCAGGGAAAAGACTTTTTGTCTACTTACCCTATCCATGCCCCTCATAATCTTGTAAACCTCTATAAGGTCACCCCTCAGCCTCCGACGCTCCAGGGAAAACAGTCCCAGCCTATTGAACCTCTTCCTATAGCTCAAATCCTCCAATCCTGGCAACATCCTTGTAAATCTTTTCTGAACCCTTTCAAGTATCACAACACCTTTCCGATAGGAAGGAGACCAGAATTGCACGCAATATTCCAACAGTGGCCTAACCAATGTCCTGTACAGCCGCAACATGACCTCCTAACTCCTGTACTCAATACTATGACCAATAAAGGAAAGCATACCAAACACCTTCTTCACTATCCTATCTACCTGCGACTCCACTTTCAAGGAGCTATGAACCTTCACTCCAAGGTCTCTTTATTCAGCAACATGCCCTAGGACCTTACCATTAAGTGTATAAGTCCTGCTAAGATTTGCTTTCCCAAATTTATCTAAATTAAACTCCATCTGCCACTCCTCAGCCCATTGGCCCATTTGATCAAGATCCTGTTGTAATCTGAGGTAACCTTCTTCACTAACCACTGCACCTCCAATTTTGGTGTCATCTGCAAACTTACATGTTCTCCCTGCCTGACAGGTACATACTTATCAAGCACATGCAGTAGCTGTTCCTTGAATAAGCTCCACATTTCAAGTGTGTCCATCCCCTGCAGTTTCCTTCCCCATCCTATGCTTCCTAAATCTTGACTAATCGCATCATAATTGACTTTCCCCCAGCAATAAATGTTTCCCTGCAGTGTATACCTATCCCTTTCCCTCACTAAATTAAACATAACCGAACTGTGGTCACTATCAGCAAAGTGCTCACCTCCCTCCAAGTCTAACACCTGGCCGGGTTCATTACCCAGTACCAAATCCAATGTGTCATCGATCCTTGTTGGCCTGTCTACATACTGTGTCAGGGAACCCTCCTGCACACATTGGACAAAAACTGACCCATCTAAAGCACTTGAACTATAGTATTCCCAGTCAATATTGGGGAAGTTAATCCCATAACAACTACCCTGTCACGTTCACTGCTATCGAGAATTATCTTCGCTATCCTTTCCTCTACACCCCTGGACCTCCCAACAGGGTTAACTCTCCTTTCCTGTTTCTAACCTCAGCCCATGCTACCTCAGTGGATGAGTCCTCAAATGTTCTCTCAGCTGCTGTAATACTGTCCTTGATGAACAATGCCACACCCCCACCTCTTTTACCATCATCTCTGTTCTTGCTGAAATCCCAGAATCTGCAACAACCATTCCTAGGAGAGAGTGAGGGCTGCAGGTGCTGGAGTTCAGAGTCCGGAGTGTGGTGCTGGAAAAGCACAGCAGGTCAGGCAGCATCCGAGGAACAGGAGAATTGATGTTTTGGCCAGTGGCCCTTTATAAGGAATTTATGCCTGAAATGTCGACTCTCCTGCTCCTCAGATGCTCCCTGACCGGCTGTGCTTTTCCAACACCACACTCACGACAACAAACATCCTGTCTCTCCTCTCCCCAAGTCTCCGAAATGGCCACAACATTGAAGTCCCAGGGACCAACCCATGCTGCAGGTTCACTCACCTTATTCCGGATGCTCCTGGTGTTGAACTTCAAACCAACATCTTACTTGCCAGTGCCTTCTTGTGACCTTGAAACCTTAGTTCTGACCTCACTAATCTCAACCTCCTGTAGACTCAGACTATAATTCATTCCCATCCCCCTGCTGAATTAGTCTAAGCCCACCTGAAGAACCCTGCAGCCTTTGAGACCTTCCATTCTGTGCCAGCCCCTTTGAGCAGGAGCACTGTGAGCAGCTTCAGCACCTTATTTAGGGAAAGGTCTCATTACATTGGAGGCAGTTCTGCGAAGGGTCAGTCAGATGATGCCAGGTAGGGAGGGACTGATTTATGACAAAAGGCTAAACAGGTTGGGACTGTACTCCCTGGGGTTTCGAAGATCGAGGTGATCTCATGGAAACATATCGGATCCTTAAGGAGTTTGACAGGGTCAATGCTGAGAGGAAGCTTCCCCTCATGGGAGAGTCTGGGACAGAGGGCACAGACTCAGGGAAAAGGGACACCAACTGAAGACCGAGGTGAGGAGGGATTTGTTCTCTCAGAGGATTGAGAGTCTTTGGAACTCCTTACCGCAGGGAACTGTGGGGGCAGAGTCCGCGTGGATATTTAACGCTGAGATAGAGAGAGATTCTTGATCAGTCGGGGAATCAAGGATTATGAGGAATGGACAGGAAAGGGGATCTGAGGAACTTCCACGATCTTCGTGAACACTGACAAAAAAAAACCTGCAGATTCTGGAACCCAAAATAGACAGGCAGGAGGCTGGGGGAACACAGCAAGACAGGCAGCATCAGGAGGGACAGGCAGGAGGCTGGGGGAACACAGCAAGGCAGGCAGCACCAGGAGGTGGAGAAGTCAATTTGGGTGTTCTTTTTGAATGACAGCAGGCTCGAGGGGCTGAATGGCCTCATGATGTTCCTATTTCCTATGACGTTGTGATCTGAACTGTCATCTGAAACACATGCAGAGAAGATGGAATGACCGAATATACGGCAGTTACACAGACTCAAGATATTGTGTCCCCATCGCAGACGGCAGGTCAGGGGGAAGTGATTCTGTCCTTGCACAGAATGGCCATCAGTCGCAGAGATCAACCAATTCCCAGCAACTGAAACGGATCAGCAACATCTGTTCCCATGGCAACAGTCCCTGGCATCGGAACAACCGAAAAGGAATGACACCTTAGAAATGAACAGATACCAGAGGAATCACCAATGAAAATGCAAACACATACCATTCGGATGACCTGTTAGAATTAGAGACCATGCAGGCAGTAAATCTGCAAAGATTAACGCAAATGATCTTGGTTTGAGGTAAAACGCTGTTTTGTTGCTGAAAGGTCCTTTCTCTTGTGAGAATGTAGATTGGGAAACTTGTGTTCGAGACCACACATGGTCTGTTTTGGACTGTAGACTGAAGATCAGAAAGATGGACACGGCCTGAAAAATTAAAAAACAACTTTGGAAAAACAAGTGAACTCACTGGCCCACACAAGGCAGTGTTAGTTTTGCCCTGTGCCTAACCGTGTGTGTATCTGGCAGGTTTGCCAGGAGGCAGTGTTTGGATTGGTACCAGTTGTTGTTGTTGCTTCAAGAGTGCCCAGCATAGCAACAACCCTGTGACTGGTCAGGTTGTAGTTTAACACAGACTCTGAGGAGAGCGAATCAGAAACAGACAGAAATTATTCTGTTTTTTTGGTCTAGTTTCTGTGGCAGAGAATTCCCCAGGCTCACTACTGCCTGGGTGAGGACATTTCTCCAGGCCTCAGTTCTATCTCATATCCTCAGACTGTGAGCCCTGGTTGTGGACTCCCTGGTCACTGGGAACATCCTTCCTGGGTTTACCCTGCCTAGTCCTGTGAGAATTTTAAAGGGTTTCTGTGAAATTCCCCTCCAGTGACTGCAATCATAACTGACTCAATCTCTCCTCGTACATCAGTGCTGCCATCCCAGGAATCAGTCTGGGAAACCTTCACTGTACTCCCGTTACAGCACGAACATCCCTCCCCAGGTAAGGAGACCCAAACTGTACACAATATTCCGGGGCTGGTCTCTCCAAAGCCCTGTCTAATTGCAGCAAGATATCCCTGACCCGGGACTCAGATCCTCTTGTTGTGAAAGCCAACTCACGATTGGTCATGTTCACCACCTGCTGTACCTGCATGGTTACTTTCAGGGACTTTTGGGACACCAAGCCTCATTAACCATTCCCCGCTCTCAGTTTACAGCCATTCAGACCATAATCTGCCTTCCTGTTTTGTTCCCACATTGGGGAACCCCACATTTATCCCTATTATCCTGCACCTGCCATGTATTCCCCCACTCCCTCAGCCTGTCTAAGATACACTGGAGCATCGCTGCATTTCCACCTTCCCTCCTAGCTTTACGTTGGCTGAAAATGTTGAGAAATAAGATTTATCTCCCTTATTGAAATTGTTAATATATTCTGTGAATAGTCGGGCTCTGAGCACGGATCCCTGTGCTTTCCCATTAGTCAATGCCAGCCACTCAGAAACAAACCTGTTCATTCCCCCTATTTGTTTCTTCTCTGCCAACCAGTTCTCTATCCATCTCAATGCACTAGCCCCAATCCCCAGGTGCTTTTATCTTACACATTACTGTCTGATATGGGAGGTTGGTGAAAACCTCCTCATCAACAGAAGGACCCTGGGTCCAACCCATGCAACCTGTAAACTAGAGACTGATCATTAAAGTGCAGACCCACTTTGCAAAACTGAATGGATTGTGGAACAAGCTTTGATTTGTTTTCTGATTCTGGATTAGGATTTCCAAACTCTGCACCTCTGATTATTTCACTTCCTTCCACTCAGCAAAATGTGTGTCAGTGTGTGTGTGTGTGTGTGTGTGTGTGTGTGTGTGTCTGCGTGTGTGTGCGCGCGCATGTGAGTCTGAGTCTGAACACATTCATTGGTCTGTGTATGTGTGTAAGAGTGTGCATGTGTGTGTCAGCGTGGACATGTGATGTATGTGTGTGCGTGCATGTGCATGTGAATCAGTGTGCGTACATGTGTATCAGTGGTGCGTACATGTGTACCAGTGTGTGTATATATGTGTATGACTGTGTGCACATGTGTATCAGTGTCTGCGTATGTGTATCAGTGCGTGCATGTGTGCATCAGTGCGTGTACATGTGTATCAGTGCATGTAAATGTGTATCAGTGTATGTATATATGTATCAGTGTATGTATATATGTATCAGTGTGTGTACATGAGTACCAGAGTGTGTACAAGAGTACCAGAGTGTGTACATGAGTACCAGAGTGTGGACATGTGTATCAGCGTGTGTATGTGTGCATCAGCAGGTGTATATGTGTATCACCATGTGTATACGTGTATCATTGTGTGTACATGTGTATCAGTGAGTGCACATGTGTATCAGTGAGTGCACATGTGTATCAGTGTGTGTACAAATGTATCAGTGTGTGTATATGTATATCAGAGCGTGTATGTGTATGTGTATCAGTGCGTGTACATGTATATCAGTGTGTGTACATGTGTATCTGTGTGTGTCTGTGTATCAGGGTGTGTATATGTGTATCAGTGTGTGTATACGTGTATCAGTGTGTGTATACGTGTATCAGTGTGTGTAAATGTGCAACAATGTGTGTACATGTGTATCAGTGTGTGTATATGTGTATCAGTGTGTGTATATATGCATCAGTGTGTGTACGTGCGCATCAGTGTGTGTACATGTGTATCAGTGTGTGTACAAGTGTATCAGTGTGTGTACAAGTGTATCAGTGTGAGTAAATGTTTACCAGTTGTGTATACGTGCATTAGTGTGTGTACATGTGTATCTGTGTGTGTGTGCATCAGTGTGCGTACATGTGTATCATTGTGTGTACATGTGTATCAACGTGCTTATATGGCTATCAGTGTGTATATGTGTATCAGTGTGTTTATATGTGCATCATTGTGAGTGTACATGTGTATCAGTGTGTGTATATGTTTATCAGTGTGTACATGTGTATCACTGTGTGTACATGTGTGTCAGTGTGTGTATATGCATATCAGTGTGGACATGCATATCAGTGTGTGTACAAGTGTATCAGTGTGTGTACATGTGTACCAGTGCGTGTACATGTGTATCAGTGCGTGTACATGTGTATCAGTGTGTGTACATGTGTATCAGTGCATGTACATGTGTATCAGTGTATGTATATATGTGTCAGTGTGTGTACATGAGTACCAGAGTGTGTACATGTGTATCGGTGTGTGGACATGTGTATCAGCATGTGTGCATGTGTATCAGTGTGAGTAAATGTTTATCAGTTGTGTATACGTGCATTAGTGTGTGTACATGTGTATCTGTGTGTGCGCATCAGTGTGCGTACATGTGCATCAGTGTGTGTACATGTGTATCATTGTGTGTACATGTTTATTATTGTACATGTGTATCAACATGCTTATATGGCTATCAGTGTGTGTATATGTGTATCAGTGTGTTTATATGTGCATCATTGTGAGTGTACATGTGTATCAGTGTGTGTATGGTTATCAGTGTGTGTACATGTGTATCAGTGTGTGTACAAGTGTACCAGTGCGTGTACATGTGTACCAGTGCGTGTACATGTGTACCAGTGCGTGTACATGTGTATAAGTGCGTGTACATGTGTATAAGTGCATGTACATGTGTATAAGTGCATGTACATGTGTATAAGTGCATGTACATGTGTATCAGTGTATGTATATATGTATCAGTGTGTGTACATGAATACCAGAGTGTGTACATGTGTATCGGTGTGTGTATATGTGTATCAGCATGTGTATATGTGTATCATTGTGAGTACATGTGTATCAGTGTGAGTACATGTGTATTTGTGTGAGTACATGTGTATCAGTGAGTGCACATGTGTATCAGTGAGTGCACGTGTATCAGTGTGTGTACAAATGTATCAGTGTGTGTGAATGTGTATCAGAGCGTGTATATGTATATCAGAGCGTGTATGTGTATGTGTATCAATGCGTGTACATTTTTATCAGTGCGTGTACATGTGTATCAGTGCGTGTACGTATGTATCAGTGTTTGTACAAGTGTATCAGTGTGTGTGTATATGTATCAGTGTGTGTACATGTGCATCAGTTTGTGTACGTGCGCATCAGTGTGTGTACGTGCGCATCAGTGTGTGTACGTGTGCATCAATGTGTGTACAAGTGTATCAGTGTGTGTATATGTGTATCAGTGTGAGTAAATGTTTATCAGTTGTGTATACGTGCATTAGTGTGTGTACATGTGTATCAGTGTGCGTACATGTGCATCAGTGTATGTACATGTGTGTCAGTGTGTGTACATGTTTGTCAGTGTGTATACATGTGTATCATTGTGTGTACATGTGTATCAACATGCTTATATGGCTATCAGTGTGTGTATATGTGTATGAGTGTGTTTAAATGTGCATCATTGTGAGTACATGTGTATCAGTGTGTGTATGTTTATCAGTGTGTGTACATGTGTATCAGTGTGAGTAAATGTTTATCAGTTGTGTATACGTGCATCAGTGTGTGTACGTGCATCAGTGTGTGTGTGTGCGCATCAGTGTGCGTACATGTGCAGTGTGTGTACGTGTGTATCAGGGTGTGTACGTGTGCATCAGTGTGTGTACATGTGCATCAGTGTGCGTACATGTGCATCAGTGTGCGTACATGTGTATCAGTGTGTGTACATGTGTATCAGTGTGTGTACATGTGTATCAGTGTGTGTAAATGTTTATCAGTTGTGTATACGTGCATTAGTGTGTGTACATGTGTATCTGTGTGTGTGTCTGTGCATCAGTGTGCGTACATGTGTATCAGTGTGTGTACATGTGTATCAATGGATGTATGTGTGCATCTGTGTGCGTACATGTGTATCAGTGTGTGTATATATGTATCAGTGTTTGTATTTGTGTATCAGCAGGAGTATATGAGCATCAGTGTGTGTACATGTGTATCAGCGTGTGTACATGTGTATCAGCGTGTGTACAAGTGTATCAGCGTGCGTACATGTGTATTAGTGTGTGTACATGTGCATCAGTGTGCGTACATGTGTATCAGTGTGTACATGTGTATCATTGTGTGTAAATGTGTCAGTGTGTGTACATGTGTATCAGTGCGTGTCTGTGTATCTGTGTGTACGTGTGTGTCAGTGTGTGTACATGTGTATCAGCGTGTGTACATGTGTATCAGCGTGTGTACAAGTGTATCAGCGTGCGTACATGTGTATTAGTGTGTGTACATATGCATCAGTGTGCGTACATGTGTATCAGTGTGTACATGTGTATCATTGTGTGTAAATGTGTCAGTGTGTGTACATGTGTATCAGTGCGTGTCTGTGTATCTGTGTGTACGTGTGTGTCAGTGTGTGTACATGTGCATCAGTGTGCGTACATGTGTATCAGTGTGCGTACATGTGCATCAGTGTGCGTACATGTGCATCAGTGTGTGTACATGTGCATCAGTGTGTATATGTGTATCATTGTGTGTAAATGTATCAGTGTGTGTATGTGTATCAGTGTGTGTATACATGTATCAGTGTGTGTATGTGTGCAACAACGTGTGTACAAATGTATCAGTGTGTGTGAATGTGTATCAGTGCGTGTATGTGTATCAGTGCGTGTACATTTTTATCAGTGTGTGTACATGTGTATCTGTGTGTGTCTGTGAATCAGTGTGTGTCAGCGTGTGTATATGTGTATCAGTGTGTGTACATGTGTATCAGTGTGTGTGTATATGTATCAGTGTGTGTACGTGCGCATCAGTGTGTGTACGTGCGCATCAGTGTGTGTACATGTGTATCAGTGTGAGTAAATGTTTATCAGTTGTGCATACGTGCATTAGTGTGTGTACATGTGTATCAGTGTGTGTGTGTGCATCAGTGTGAGTAAATGTTTCAGTGTGTGTACATGTGTATCTGTGTGTGTGTGCATCAGTGTGCGTACATGTGCATCAGTGTGTATACATGTGTATCATTGTGTGTACATGTGTATCAGTGTGTGTACATGTGTATCAGTGTGTGTACATGCGTATCAGTGTGTACATGCGTATCAGTGTGTGTACAAGTGTATCAGTGTGTATATGTGTATCAGTGTGAGTAAATGTTTATCAGTTGTGTATACGTGCATTAGTGTTTGTACATGTGTTTCAGTATGTGTGTGTGTGTGTGTGTGCATCAGTGTAGATACATGTGCATCAGTGTGCGTACATGTGCATCAGTGTGTAACATGTGTATCAGTGTGTGTACATGTTTACCAGTTGTGTATACGTGCATCATTGTGAGTACATTTATCAGTGTGTGTACATGTGTATCAATGTGTGTATGTGTGCATCAGTGTGTGTGCATGTGTATCAGTGTCTGTACATGTTTATCAGTTGTGTATACATGCATTAGTGTGTACATGTGTATCAGTGTGTGTGTGTGTGTGCATCAGTGTGCGTACATGTGTATCAGTGTGTGTACGTGTGCATCAGTGTGTGTACGTGTGCATCAGTGTGCGTACATGTGCATCAGTGTGTGTACATGTGTATCATTGTGTGTACATGTGTATCATTGTGTGTACATGTATATCAACGTGCTTATATGGCTATCAGTATGTGTATATGTGTATCATTGTGAGTACGTGTGTATCAGTGTGAGTACAAGCATATCAGTGTGTACATGCGTATCAGTGTGTGTACAAGTGAACCAGTGTGTGTAAAAGTGTGTCAGTGTGTGTATGTGTGTATCAGTGTACGTATATGTGTATCAGTGTGAGAAAATGTTTATCAGTTGTGTATACGTGCATTAGTGTGTGTACATGTGTATCAGTTTGTGTGCACATCAGTGTGCGTACATGTGCATCAGTGTGCATACATGTGTATCAGTGTGTGTACATGTTTATCAGTGGGTGTACATGCATATCAGTGTGTGTACATGCGTACCAGTGTGTGTACATGCGTACCAGTGTGTGTACATGCGTACCAGTGTGTGTATATGTGTATCAGTGTGAGTAAATGTTTATCAGTCTGTATATACTTGCATTAGTTTGTGTACATGTGTATCTGTGTGTGTGCATCAGTGTGTGTACATGTGTATCAGTGTGTATATGTGTATCAGTGTGTGTAAATGTTTATCAGTTGTGTATACATGCATCAGTGTGTGTACAAGTGTATCAGTGTGTGTATATGTGCATCAGTGTGCGTACATGTGTATCAGTGTGCATACATGTGTATCAGTGTGGGTAAATGTTTATCAGCGTGTGTACCTGTGTATCAGTGTGTGTATCTGTGTGCGTATATGTGTATCAGTGTGTGCATATATATGTATCAGAGTTGGAAATGTGTATCAGCGGGAGTATATGAGCATCAGTGTGTGTACATGTGTTTCAGTGTGTATATGTGTTTCAGTGTATACATGTGTTTCAGTGTGTGTACATGTGCATAAGTCTGTGTACATGTGTATCAGTGTATGAGTGTGTGCATCTGTGCGCGTATGTGTGTCAGTTAGTGTATATATGTATCAGTGTTTGTATATGTGTATCAGTGAGAGCATATGTGCAGTGTGTGTACATGCGTATCAGTGTATGTGTGTGCATCAGTGTACATGTGTATCAGTGTTTGTACGAGTGTATCAGTGTGTGTATATGTTTATCAGTTGTGTATACATGCATCAATGTGTGTACAAGTGCATCAGTGTGTGTATATGTGTATCATTGTGCGTACATGTGTATCAGCATGTGTACATGTGTATCATTGTGAGTACATGTGCATCAGTGTGTGTACGTGTATCAGTGTGTCTACATGTGTATCAGTGTGTCTACATGTGTATGATTGTGTGTACATGTGTATCATTGTGTGTGTATGTGTATCAGTGTGTTTATAAGTGCATCATTGTGAGTACATATGTATCAGAGTGTATATGTGTATCAGTGTGTGTACATGTGTATCATTATGTGTACATGTATATCAGAGTGTGTGTGCATCAGTATGCGTATATGTGTATCAGTGTGTGTATATATGTATCAGTGTTTGTATATGTGTATCAGTGAGTGCATGTGTACATCAGTGTGTGTACACGTGCCTCAGTGTGTGTACATGTGTATCAGTGTGTGTACATGTGTATCATTATGTGTACATGTGTATCAGTGTGTCTGTGCATCAGTGTGCGTATATGTGTATCAGTGTTTGTATATGTGTATCAGTGAGTGCATGTGTGCATCAGTGTGTGTACACGTGCCGCAGTGTGTGTACACGTGCCTCAGTGTGTGTACATGTGTATCAGTGTGTGTACATGTGTATCAGTGTGTGTACATGTGTATCGGTGTTTGTCCAAGTGTATCAGTGTGTATATATGTGGATCAGTGTGGGTATATGTGAATCATTGTGAGTACATTTGTATCAGTGTATGTATTTGTGCATCAGTGTGTGTACATGTATGTCAGTGTGTGTCTTTTTTATCAGTGTGTACATGCGTATCAGTGTGTGCACATGTGTATCATTGTGTGTGTATATGTGTATCATTGTGCGTGTGTATGTGTATCAGTGTGAGTAAATGTTTACCAGCTGTGAATACGTGCATCATGTGTACCAGTGTGTGTATACGTGTATCAGTGTGAGTAAATGTTTATCAGTGTGCGTACATGTGTATCAGTGTGAGTAAATGTTTATCAGTGTGCGTACATGTGTATCAGTGTGTGTATGTGCGCATCTGTGTGCGTATATGTGTATCAGTGTGTGTATATATGTTTCAGAGTTTGTATATGTGTATCAGTGGGAGTATATGAGTATCAGTGGGAGTATATGAGCATCAGTGTGTGTACATGTGTTTCACTGTATACATGTGTTTCAGTGTGTGTACATGTGTTTCAGTGTGCGTACATGTGTTTCAGTGTGCGTACATGTGTATCAGTGTTTGTACAAGTGTATCAGTGTATGTAAATGTTTATCAGTTGTGTATACATGCATCAATGTGCGTACAAGTGTATCAGTGTGCGTACATGTGCATCACTGTGCGTACATGTGTATCAGTGTGTGAATATGTGTATCGGTGTGTGTATATGTGTATCAGTGTGGGAACATGTGTATCAGTGTGTGTATATGTGTATCAGTGTGACTAAATGTTTATCAGTTGTGTATGCGTGCATCAGTGTGTGTACATGTGTATCAGTGTGTGTACATGTGTATCAACGTGCTTATATGGCTATCCGTGTGTGTATATGTGTATCAGTGTGTTTATATGTGCATCAGTGTGAGTACATGTGTATCAGTGTGTGTACAAGTGTATCAGTGTGAGTAAATGTTTATCAGTTGTGTATACGTGTATTAGTGTGTGTACGTGTATCAGTGTGTGTGTGTGCGCGCATCAGTGTGCGTACATGTGTATCAACATGCTTATATGGCTATCAGTGTGTGTATATGTGTATCAGTGTTTTTAAATGTGCATCATTGTGAGTACATGTGCATCAGTGTGTGTACATACGTATCAGTGTGTGTACAAGTGTACCAGTGTGTATATGTGTATCAGTGTGAGTAAATGTTTATCAGTTGTGTATACGTGCATCAGAGTGTTTATATGTGCATCATTGTGAGTACGTGTATCAGTGTGCGTACATGTTTATCAGTGTGTGTACGTGTATCAATGTGTGTACATGTGTATCAGTGTGCGCACATGTGTATCAGTATGTGTATAAGTGTATCAGTGTGTGTACATGTGTATCAGTGTGTGTACATGTGTATCAGCATGAGTAGAAGAGCATCAGTGTGTGTACATGTGTATCAGTGTGTGTACATGTGCATCAGCATGAGTAGAAGAGCATCAGTGCGTGTACATGTGTATCAGTGTGTGTACATGTGTATCAACATGCTTATATGGCTATCAGTGTGTGTATATGTGTATCAGTGTTTTTAAATGTGCATCATTGTGAGTACATGTGCATCAGTGTGTGTACATGTGTATCAGTGTGTGTACATGTGTATCAGTGTGAGTAAATGTTTATCAGTTGTGCATACATGCATCAAAGTGTTTATATGTGCATCATTGTGAGTACGTGTATCAGTGTGCGTACATGTTTATCAGTGTGTGTACGTGTATCAATGTGTGTACATGTGTATCAGTGTGCGCACATGTGTATCAGTGTGTGTATAAGTGTATCAGTGTGTGTACATGTGTATCAGTGTGTGTACATGTGTATCAGTGTGTGTACATGTGTATCAGCATGAGTAGAAGAGCATCAGTGTGTGTACATGTGTATCAGTGCGTGTACATGTGTATCAGTGTGTGTACATGTGTATCAGCATGAGTAGAAGAGCATCAGTGTGTGTACATGTGTATCAGTGCGTGTACATGTGTATCAGTGCGTGTACATGTGTATCAGTGTGTGTACATGTGTATCAGCATGAGTAGAAGAGCATCAGTGTGTGTACATGTGTATCAGTGCGTGTACATGTGTATCAGTGTGTGTACATGTGCATCAGTGTGTATACATGTGCATCTGTGTGTGTGTGTGTACCTCAGTGTGCGTATGTGTATCAGCATGTGTATATGTGTATTATTGTGAGTACATGTGCATCAGTGTGTGTACATGTGTATCAGTGTGTGTATATATGTGTATCTGTGTGTGTATATATGTTTATCAGTGTGTGTATTTGTATCAGTGCATGTACATGTGTCAGTGAGGGCACATGTGTATCAGTGTGTGTACAAATATATCAATGTGTGTGAATTTGTATCAGTGTGTGTGTATGTGTATCAGTGTGTGTACATGTGAATCAGTGCGTGTACGTGTATCAGTGAGTGCACATGTGTATCTGTGTGTGTGTGTGCATCAGTGTGCGTATGTGCATCAGTGTTTGCATATGTGCATCAGTGGGTGTACATGTGCATCAGTGTGTGTACATGTATATCAGTGTGTGTACATGTGTATCGGTGTTTGTACAAGTGCATCAGTGTGCGCACATGTGTATCAGTGTGTGTATATGTGCATCAGTGTGCGTATATGTGCATCAGTGTGTGTATAAGTGTATCAGTGGGTGAATATGTGCATCATTGTGTGTACATTTGTATCAGTATGTGTACATGTGTATCAGTGTGTGTATATGTGGTTCAATGTGTGTATATGTGAATCATTGTGAGTACATTTGTATCAGTGTCTGTATTTGTGCATCAGTGTGAGTACATGTATGTCAGTGTGTGTCTATTTTTTTTAAACAGTGTGTGCACATGTGTATCAGTGTGTGCACATGTGTATCATTGTGTGTGTATATGTGTATCAGTGTGTGTGTATGTTTATCAGTGTGTGTGTATGTTTATCAATTGTGAATACGTGCAGTGTGTGTACATGTGTATCTGTGTATATATGTGCAACATTGTGTGTACATGTGCATCATTGTGTGTACATGTGCATCATTGTGTGCACATGTATATCAATGTGCTTATATGGCTATCAGTGTGTGTACATGTGCATCAGTGTGTGTACATGTGTATCAGTGTGATTAAATGTTTATCAGTTGTGTATGCGTGCATCAGTGAGTGTACATGTTTAACAGTGTGTGTACATGTGCATCAGTGTGTGTACATGTGCATCAGTGTGTGTGCACGCATCAGTGTGCGTACATGTGTATCATTGTGTGTACATGTGTATCAACGTGCTTATATGGCTATCAGTGTGTGTATATGTGTATCAGTGTGTGTGTGCGTATGTGTATCAGTGTGTGTAAATGTTTATCAGTTGTGAATACGTGCAGTGTGTGTACATGTGTATCAGTGTGTGTATAAGTGTATCAGTGTGTGTATATGTGCATCATTGTGTGTACATGTGTATCAGTATATGTACATGTGTATCAGTGTGTCTATAAGTGGATCAATGTGTGTATATGTGAATCATTGTGAGTACATTTGTATCAGTGTATGTATTTGTGCATCAGTGTGTGTACATGTATGTCAGTGTGCGTCTTTTTTTTATCAGTGTGTGTACATGTGTATCTGTGTGTGCACATGTGTATCAGTGTGTGTATATGTGTATCATTGTGTGTGTATATGTGTATCAGTGTGTGTGTATATGTGTATCAGTGTGTGTATATGTGTATCAGTGTGTGTAAATGTTTATCAGTTGTGAATACTTACAGTGTGTGTACATGTGTATCAGTATGCGTACATGTGTATCAGTGTGTATTTATGTGCATCATTGTGTGTACATGTGTATCAATGTGCTTATATGGCTATCAGTGTGTGTATATGTGTAGCAGTGTGCTTATATGTGTATCATTGTGTGTGTACATGTGTATCAGTGTGTGTGTGTACATGCGTAACAGTGTGTGTAAATGTTTATCAGTTGTGAATACGTGCAGTGTGTGCATGTGTATCAGTCTGTGTATATGTATCTGTGTGTATGTGTATCAGTGTTTGTACATGTGTATCAGTGTTTGTACATGTGTATCAGTGTGTGCACGTGTATCAGTGTGCGCACGTGTATCAGTGTATGTATATGTGTATCAGCATGTGTATATGTGTATCATTGTGAGTACATGTGCATCAGTGTGTGTACATGTGTATCAGTGCGTGTACATATGTGTACCAGGGTGTGTACGTGTATCAGGGCGTGTATATATGTGTATCAGGGCGTGTACGTGTATCAGGGCGTGTATATATGTGTATCAGGGCGTGTACGTGTATCAGGGCGAGTACGTGTATCAGTGAGTGTATGTGCATCAGTGTGTGCACATGTGTATCAATGTGTGTGAATGTGTATCAGTGTGCAAATATGTGTAACAGTGCGTGTATATACGTATCAGTGTGCGTATATGTGTATCAGTGTGCATATATGTGTAACAGTGTGTGTATATATGTATCAGTGTTAGTATATGTGTATCAGTGAGTGCATGTGTGCTTCAGTGTGTACATGTGTATCAGTGTGTGTACATGTGCATCAGTGTGTGTACATGTGCAACAATGTGTGTACAGGTGTATCAGTGTGTGTACATGCGTATCTGTGTGTGTGTGTGTGTGTATCAGTGTGTGCATGTGTGTATCAGTGTGTGTATCAGTGTTTGTATATGTGTATCAGCGGGAGTATATGAGCATCAGTGTGTGTGAATGTGTATCAGTGTGCGTATATGTGTACCAGTGTGTGTATATATGTATCAGTGTTTGTATATGTGTATCAGTGAGTGCACGTGTGCTTCAGTGTGTGCACATGTGCTTCAGTGTGTGTACATGTGCATCAGTGTGTGTACATGTGCAACAATGTGTGTACAGGTGTATCAGTGTGTGTACATGCGTATCAGTGTGTGTGTGTGTATCAGTGTGTGCATGTGTGTATCAGTGTGTGTATATATGTATCAGTGTTTGTATATGTGTATCAGCAGGAGTATATGAGCATCAGTGTGTGTGAATGTGTATCAGTGTGCGTATATGTGTACCAGTGTGTGTATATATGTATCAGTGTTTGTATATGTGTATCAGTGAGTGCATGTGTGCTTCAGTGTATGCACATGTGCTTCAGTGTGTGTACATGTGTATCAGTGTGTGTACATGAGCATCAGTGTGTGTACATGTGCAACAGTGTGTGTACATGCGTATCAGTGTGTGTACGTGTGTATCAGTGTGTGTATGTGTGTATCAGTGTGTGTATGTGTGTATCAGTGTGCGTACATGTGTATCAGTGTGTGTATGTATGTAGCAGTGTTGGTATATGTGTATCACTGGGGGTATATGAGCATCAGTGTGTGCACATATGTATCAGTGTTTGTATATGTGTATCAGTGAGTGCATGTGTGCTTCAGTGTGTGCACGTGCTTCAGTGTGTGTACATGTGTATCAGTGTGTGTACATGAGCATCAGTGTGTGTACATGTGCAACAGTGTGTGTACATGCGTATCAGTGTGTGTGTACGTGTGTATCAGTGTGTGTGTGTGTGTATCAGTGTGTGTATGTGTGTATCAGTGTGCGTACATGTGTATCAGTGTGTGTATGTATGTAGCAGTGTTGGTATATGTGTATCAGTGAGTGCATGTGTGCTTCAGTGTGTGTACATGTGCTTCAGTGTGTGTACATGTGTATCAGTGTGTGTACATGAGCATCAGTGTGTGTACATGTGCAACAGTGTGTGTACATGCGAATCAGTGTGTGTACATGTGTATCAGTGTGTGTATGTGTGTATGTATGTATGTATCAGTGTTTGTATATGTGTATCAGCGGGAGTATATGAGCATCAGCATCAGTGTGTGTAAATGTGTATCAGTGTGTGTACATGTGTATCAGTGTGTGTACAAGCGTATCAGTGTGAGTAAATGTTTATCAGTTGTGTATAGGTGCATTAGTATGTGTACATGTGCATCAGTGTGCGTACATGTGCATCAGTGTATGTATATATGTATCAGTGTTTGTATATGTGTATCAGCGGGGGTATATGAGCATCAGTGTGTGTATATGAGCATCAGTGTGTGTACATGTGTATCAGTGTGTGTACATGTGTATCAGCGTGTGTATATGTGTATCAGCGGGAGTATATGAGCATCAGTGTGTGTACATGTGTATCAGTGTGTGTACATGTGTATCAGCATTTGTATATGTGTATCAGCGGGAGTATAGGAGCATCAGTGTGTGTACATGTGCATCAGTGTGTGTACATGTGTATCAGTGTGTGTACATGAGCATCAGGGTGTGTACATGTGCAACAGTGTGTACACATGCGTATCAGTGCGTGTATATGTGTATCAGTGTGTGTATGTGTGTATCAGTGTGAGTAAATGTTTATCAGTTGTGTATACGTGCATTAGTGTGTATACATGTGTATCAGTATGTGTGTGTGTGTGTGTGCATCAGTGTGCGTACAAGTGCATCAGTGTGCATACATGTGTATCAGTGTGTACATGTGTATCAGTGCGTGTATATGTGTATCAGTGTGTGTATATGTGTATCAGTGTGTGGAAATGTTTATCAGTGTATGTATATGTGTATCAGTTGTGTATACGTGCATTAGTGTGTGTGTGTGCATCAGTGTGTGTACATGTGTATCAGTGTGTCTATATGTGTATCAGTGTGTGGAAATGTTTATCAGTGTGTGTACATGTGCATCAGTGTGCGTACATGTGCGTCAGTGTGCGTACATGTGCATCAGAGTGTGTACATGTGCATCAGTGTGTGTACATGTGTACCATTGTGTGTACATGTGTATCAGTGTGTGTACAAATGTATCAATGTGCTTATATGGCTATCAGTGTGTGTACATGTTTATCAGTATGTGTACATGTGTATCAGTGTGTGTATATGTGCATCAGTGTGCGTACATGTGTATCAGTGTGCGTACATGTGCATCAGTGCGCGTATATGTGTATCAGTGCGTGTATATGTGCATCAGTGTGTGTACATGTGTATCATTGTGTGTACATGTGTATCATTGTGTGTACATGTGTGTCAGTGTTTGTACAAATGTATCAATGTGCTTATATGGCTATCAGTGTGTGTATATGTGGATCAGTGTGTGTATATGTGAATCATTGTGAGTCCATTTGTATCAGTGTATGTATTTGTGCATCAGTGTGTGTACATGTGTGTCAGTGTGTGTCTTTTTTTAATCAGTGTGTGTACATGCGTATCAGTGTGTGCACGTGTATCAGTGTGCGTATGTTTAGATTAGATTAGACTTACAGTGTGGAAACAGGCCCTTCGGCCCAACAAGTCCACACCGACCCGCCGAAGCGAAACCCACCCATACCCTTACATTTACCCCTTATCTAACACTAGGGGCAATTTAGCATGGCAAATTCACCTGACCCGCACATCTTTGGACTGTGGGAGGAAACCGGAGCACCCAGAGGAAACCCACGCAGACACGGGGAGAATGTGCAAACTCCACACAGTCAGTCGCCTGAGTCGGGAATTGAACCCGGGTCTCAGGCGCTGTGAGGCAGCAGTGCTAACCACTGTGCCACCGTGCCGCCCACGATGTGTATCAGCATGTGTATATGTGTATCATTGTGTGTACATGTGCATCAGTGTGTGTACATGTGCATCAGTGTGTGTATATATGTGTATCAGTGCGTGTATGTGTATCAGTGAGTGCACATGTGTATCAGTGTGTACAAATGTATCAGTGTGAGTACGTGTATCAGTACGTGTACATGTGTATCAGTGAGTGCACATGTGTATCAGTGTGTGTGTGCATCAGTGTGCATATATGTGTATCAGTGTGTGTATATATGTATCAGTGTTTGCATATGTGTATCAGTGAGTGCATGTGTGCATCAGTGTGTGTACATGTGCATCAGTGTGTGTACGTGTATCAGTGTGTGTACATGCGTATCAATGTGTGTACATGCGTATCAGTGTGTTTATATGTGCATCAGTGTGTGTATATGTGAACCATTTTGAGTACATTTGTATCAGTATGTGCACATGTGGTGAACTCTCCCTCTTTATGGTCATTTAAGCGGGCATTGGATAAGCATATGGAGGTTATTGGGCTAGTGTAGGTTAGGTAGACTTTGGTCGGCGCAACATCGAGGGCCGAAGGGCCTGTACTGCGCTGTATTTTTCTATGTTCTATGTTCTATGTATGTCAGTGAGTGTCTATTTTTTATCAGTCTGTGTACATGCGTATCAGTGTGTGCACATGTGTATCATTGTGTGTATATGTGTATCATTGTGTGTCCAGTGTGTGTGTATATGTGTATCAGTGTGTGTACATGTGGATCATTGTGTGTACATGTGTATCAATGTGCTTATATGGCTGTCAGTGTGTGTATGTGTGTATCAGTGAGTCTATATGTGCATCATTGTGAGTACATGTGCATCATTGTGAGTACATGTGTATCAGTGTGAGTACATGTGTATCAGTGTGTGTACATGTTTATCAGTATGTGTACATGTGTATCAGTATGTTTACATGTGGATTAGTGTGTGTATATGTGCATCAGTGTGTGTATATGTGAATCATTGTGAGTACATTTGTATCAGTGTACGTAATTGTGCATCAGAGTGTGTACATGTGTGTCTGTGTCTATTTTTTTAATCAGTGTGTGCACATGTGTATCTGTGCGTGTACATGTCTATCAGTGTGTGTAAATGTTTATCAGTTGTGAATACGTGCAGTGTGTGCACGTGTATCAGTGCGTGTATATGTGTATCAGTGTGTGTACATGCGTATCAGTGTGTGTACATGTGTATCAGTGCGTGCACAAGTGTATCAGTGTGTGTACAAATGTATCAATGTGTGTGAATGTGCATCAGTGTGTGTATGTGTATCAGTGCGTATACACTTTTATCAGTGTGTGTACATGTGCATCAGTGTGTGTACGTGTGTATCAGTGTGTGTACGTGTGTATCAGTGTGTGTATATGTGTATCAGTGGGAGTATATGAGCATCAGTGTGTGTACATGTGTATCAGTGAATGTGTTTCAGTGTGTACGTGTTTCAGTGTGTGTACATGTGTATCAGTGTGTGCATGTATATGAGTGTGTGCACGTGTATCAGTGTGCGTATATATGTATCAGTGTTTGTATATATGTATCAGTGAGTGCATGTGTGTCAGTGTGTCTACGTGTGTCTACATGTGTATCAGTGTGTGCACATGTGTATCAGTGTGTGTATGTTTATCAGTGTGCGTACATGTGTATCAGTGTGTGTGAGCATCAGTGTGCGTACATGTGTGTCAGTGTGTGTATATGTGTATCAGCGGGAGTGTGTGTGTATCAGTGGGAGTATATGATCATCAGTGTATGTACACGTGTATCAGTGTGTTTACATGTGTTTCAGTGTGTGTACATGTGTATCAGTGCATGTACATGTGTGCATCAGTGTGCGTACATGTGTACCAGTGTGTGTATATATATATGTATCAGTGTTTGTATATATGTATCAGTGAGTGCATGTGTGCTTCAGTGTGTGTACATGTGTATCAGTGTGTGTACATGTGTATCAGTGTGTGTACATGTGTATCAGTGTGTGTATATGTGTACATCAGTGTGCGTATGTGTGCATCAGTGTGCGAACATGTGTATCAGTGTTTGTATATGTGTATCAGCTGGAGTATATGAGCATCAGTGTGTGTACGTGTATCAGTGTGTGTACATGCGTTTCAGTGTGTGTACATGTGTATCATTGTGTGTACATGTGTATCAATGTGCTTATATGGCTATCAGTGTGTGTATATGTGTATCAGTGTGTTTATATGTGTATCAGTGTGTGTATTTGTGTATCAGTGTGTGTATGTGTATCAGTGAGAGTAAATGTTTATCAGTTGTGCATATGTGCATTACTGTGTGTACATGTGTGTCAGTGTGCGTACATGTGTATCAGTGTGTGCGTACATGTGCATCAGTGTGTGTACAAGTGTATCAGTGTGCGTACATGTGTATCAGTGTGCGTACATGTGTATCAGTGTGTGTAAATGTTTATCAGTGTGGGTACGTGTGTATCAGTGTGTGTATGTGAGCATCAGTGTGCGTAAATGTGTAACCGTGTATGTGTATATGTATCAGTGTTTGTATACGTGTATCAGCGGGAGCATATGAGCATCAGTTTGGGTACATGTGTATCTGTGTGTACATGTGTATCAGTGTGTGTATATGGGTTTCAGTGATTGCACATGTGCATCAGTGAGTGTAAATGTGTATCAGTGTGTGTATATATGTATCAGTGTTTGTATATGTGCATGAGTGTGTGTACATGTGCATGAGTGTGTGTACATGTGCATGAGTGTGTGTACATGTGCATCAGTGTGTGTACATGTGTATCAGTGTGTGTACATGTGTATCAGTGTGTGTGTGCATCTGTGTGCATATATGTGTATCAGTGTGTGTATATATGCATCAGTGTGTGTACATGTGTAGCAGTTGTTGTGTATGTGTATCAGTGTGTGTAAATGTTTATCAGTTGTGTATACATGCATCAGTGTGCATACATGTGTATCAGTGTGCGTACATGTGCATCAGTGTGCGTACATGTGCATCAGTGTGTGTGCAGTGTGCATACATGTGTATCAGTGTGTGTATATATATATATATCAATGTTTGTATATGTGTATCAGTGAGTGCATGTGTGCTTCAGTGTGTGTACATGTGCATCAGTGTGCGTACATGCGTATCAGTGTGCGTACATGCCTATCAGTGTGCGTACATGTGTATCAGTGTGTGTGTGTATATGTGTATCAGTGTGTGTTGTGTGCATCAGTGTGTGTACATGTGTATCAGTGTGTGTACGTGTGTATCAGCGGGAGTATATGAGCATCAGTGTGCGTACATGTGCATCAGTCTGCATACATGTGTATCAGTGCGTGTATATGTGTATCAGTGTGTGTATATGTGTATCAGTGTGTGTATGTGTGTATCAGTGCGTGTACATATGTGTACCAGGGTGTGTACGTGTATCAGGGCGTGTATATATGTGTATCAGGGCGTGTACGTGTATCAGGGCGTGTATATATGTGTATCAGGGCGTGTACGTGTATCAGGGCGAGTACGTGTATCAGTGAGTGTATGTGCATCAGTGTGTGCACATGTGTATCAATGTGTGTGAATGTGTATCAGTGTGCAAATATGTGTAACAGTGCGTGTATATACGTATCAGTGTGCGTATATGTGTATCAGTGTGCATATATGTGTAACAGTGTGTGTATATATGTATCAGTGTTAGTATATGTGTATCAGTGAGTGCATGTGTGCTTCAGTGTGTACATGTGTATCAGTGTGTGTACATGTGCATCAGTGTGTGTACATGTGCAACAATGTGTGTACAGGTGTATCAGTGTGTGTACATGCGTATCTGTGTGTGTGTGTGTGTGTATCAGTGTGTGCATGTGTGTATCAGTGTGTGTATCAGTGTTTGTATATGTGTATCAGCGGGAGTATATGAGCATCAGTGTGTGTGAATGTGTATCAGTGTGCGTATATGTGTACCAGTGTGTGTATATATGTATCAGTGTTTGTATATGTGTATCAGTGAGTGCACGTGTGCTTCAGTGTGTGCACATGTGCTTCAGTGTGTGTACATGTGCATCAGTGTGTGTACATGTGCAACAATGTGTGTACAGGTGTATCAGTGTGTGTACATGCGTATCAGTGTGTGTGTGTGTATCAGTGTGTGCATGTGTGTATCAGTGTGTGTATATATGTATCAGTGTTTGTATATGTGTATCAGCAGGAGTATATGAGCATCAGTGTGTGTGAATGTGTATCAGTGTGCGTATATGTGTACCAGTGTGTGTATATATGTATCAGTGTTTGTATATGTGTATCAGTGAGTGCATGTGTGCTTCAGTGTATGCACATGTGCTTCAGTGTGTGTACATGTGTATCAGTGTGTGTACATGAGCATCAGTGTGTGTACATGTGCAACAGTGTGTGTACATGCGTATCAGTGTGTGTACGTGTGTATCAGTGTGTGTATGTGTGTATCAGTGTGTGTATGTGTGTATCAGTGTGCGTACATGTGTATCAGTGTGTGTATGTATGTAGCAGTGTTGGTATATGTGTATCACTGGGGGTATATGAGCATCAGTGTGTGCACATATGTATCAGTGTTTGTATATGTGTATCAGTGAGTGCATGTGTGCTTCAGTGTGTGCACGTGCTTCAGTGTGTGTACATGTGTATCAGTGTGTGTACATGAGCATCAGTGTGTGTACATGTGCAACAGTGTGTGTACATGCGTATCAGTGTGTGTGTACGTGTGTATCAGTGTGTGTGTGTGTGTATCAGTGTGTGTATGTGTGTATCAGTGTGCGTACATGTGTATCAGTGTGTGTATGTATGTAGCAGTGTTGGTATATGTGTATCAGTGAGTGCATGTGTGCTTCAGTGTGTGTACATGTGCTTCAGTGTGTGTACATGTGTATCAGTGTGTGTACATGAGCATCAGTGTGTGTACATGTGCAACAGTGTGTGTACATGCGAATCAGTGTGTGTACATGTGTATCAGTGTGTGTATGTGTGTATGTATGTATGTATCAGTGTTTGTATATGTGTATCAGCGGGAGTATATGAGCATCAGCATCAGTGTGTGTAAATGTGTATCAGTGTGTGTACATGTGTATCAGTGTGTGTACAAGCGTATCAGTGTGAGTAAATGTTTATCAGTTGTGTATAGGTGCATTAGTATGTGTACATGTGCATCAGTGTGCGTACATGTGCATCAGTGTATGTATATATGTATCAGTGTTTGTATATGTGTATCAGCGGGGGTATATGAGCATCAGTGTGTGTATATGAGCATCAGTGTGTGTACATGTGTATCAGTGTGTGTACATGTGTATCAGCGTGTGTATATGTGTATCAGCGGGAGTATATGAGCATCAGTGTGTGTACATGTGTATCAGTGTGTGTACATGTGTATCAGCATTTGTATATGTGTATCAGCGGGAGTATAGGAGCATCAGTGTGTGTACATGTGCATCAGTGTGTGTACATGTGTATCAGTGTGTGTACATGAGCATCAGGGTGTGTACATGTGCAACAGTGTGTACACATGCGTATCAGTGCGTGTATATGTGTATCAGTGTGTGTATGTGTGTATCAGTGTGAGTAAATGTTTATCAGTTGTGTATACGTGCATTAGTGTGTATACATGTGTATCAGTATGTGTGTGTGTGTGTGTGCATCAGTGTGCGTACAAGTGCATCAGTGTGCATACATGTGTATCAGTGTGTACATGTGTATCAGTGCGTGTATATGTGTATCAGTGTGTGTATATGTGTATCAGTGTGTGGAAATGTTTATCAGTGTATGTATATGTGTATCAGTTGTGTATACGTGCATTAGTGTGTGTGTGTGCATCAGTGTGTGTACATGTGTATCAGTGTGTCTATATGTGTATCAGTGTGTGGAAATGTTTATCAGTGTGTGTACATGTGCATCAGTGTGCGTACATGTGCGTCAGTGTGCGTACATGTGCATCAGAGTGTGTACATGTGCATCAGTGTGTGTACATGTGTACCATTGTGTGTACATGTGTATCAGTGTGTGTACAAATGTATCAATGTGCTTATATGGCTATCAGTGTGTGTACATGTTTATCAGTATGTGTACATGTGTATCAGTGTGTGTATATGTGCATCAGTGTGCGTACATGTGTATCAGTGTGCGTACATGTGCATCAGTGCGCGTATATGTGTATCAGTGCGTGTATATGTGCATCAGTGTGTGTACATGTGTATCATTGTGTGTACATGTGTATCATTGTGTGTACATGTGTGTCAGTGTTTGTACAAATGTATCAATGTGCTTATATGGCTATCAGTGTGTGTATATGTGGATCAGTGTGTGTATATGTGAATCATTGTGAGTCCATTTGTATCAGTGTATGTATTTGTGCATCAGTGTGTGTACATGTGTGTCAGTGTGTGTCTTTTTTTAATCAGTGTGTGTACATGCGTATCAGTGTGTGCACGTGTATCAGTGTGCGTATGTTTAGATTAGATTAGACTTACAGTGTGGAAACAGGCCCTTCGGCCCAACAAGTCCACACCGACCCGCCGAAGCGAAACCCACCCATACCCTTACATTTACCCCTTATCTAACACTAGGGGCAATTTAGCATGGCAAATTCACCTGACCCGCACATCTTTGGACTGTGGGAGGAAACCGGAGCACCCAGAGGAAACCCACGCAGACACGGGGAGAATGTGCAAACTCCACACAGTCAGTCGCCTGAGTCGGGAATTGAACCCGGGTCTCAGGCGCTGTGAGGCAGCAGTGCTAACCACTGTGCCACCGTGCCGCCCACGATGTGTATCAGCATGTGTATATGTGTATCATTGTGTGTACATGTGCATCAGTGTGTGTACATGTGCATCAGTGTGTGTATATATGTGTATCAGTGCGTGTATGTGTATCAGTGAGTGCACATGTGTATCAGTGTGTACAAATGTATCAGTGTGAGTACGTGTATCAGTACGTGTACATGTGTATCAGTGAGTGCACATGTGTATCAGTGTGTGTGTGCATCAGTGTGCATATATGTGTATCAGTGTGTGTATATATGTATCAGTGTTTGCATATGTGTATCAGTGAGTGCATGTGTGCATCAGTGTGTGTACATGTGCATCAGTGTGTGTACGTGTATCAGTGTGTGTACATGCGTATCAATGTGTGTACATGCGTATCAGTGTGTTTATATGTGCATCAGTGTGTGTATATGTGAACCATTTTGAGTACATTTGTATCAGTATGTGCACATGTGGTGAACTCTCCCTCTTTATGGTCATTTAAGCGGGCATTGGATAAGCATATGGAGGTTATTGGGCTAGTGTAGGTTAGGTAGACTTTGGTCGGCGCAACATCGAGGGCCGAAGGGCCTGTACTGCGCTGTATTTTTCTATGTTCTATGTTCTATGTATGTCAGTGAGTGTCTATTTTTTATCAGTCTGTGTACATGCGTATCAGTGTGTGCACATGTGTATCATTGTGTGTATATGTGTATCATTGTGTGTCCAGTGTGTGTGTATATGTGTATCAGTGTGTGTACATGTGGATCATTGTGTGTACATGTGTATCAATGTGCTTATATGGCTGTCAGTGTGTGTATGTGTGTATCAGTGAGTCTATATGTGCATCATTGTGAGTACATGTGCATCATTGTGAGTACATGTGTATCAGTGTGAGTACATGTGTATCAGTGTGTGTACATGTTTATCAGTATGTGTACATGTGTATCAGTATGTTTACATGTGGATTAGTGTGTGTATATGTGCATCAGTGTGTGTATATGTGAATCATTGTGAGTACATTTGTATCAGTGTACGTAATTGTGCATCAGAGTGTGTACATGTGTGTCTGTGTCTATTTTTTTAATCAGTGTGTGCACATGTGTATCTGTGCGTGTACATGTCTATCAGTGTGTGTAAATGTTTATCAGTTGTGAATACGTGCAGTGTGTGCACGTGTATCAGTGCGTGTATATGTGTATCAGTGTGTGTACATGCGTATCAGTGTGTGTACATGTGTATCAGTGCGTGCACAAGTGTATCAGTGTGTGTACAAATGTATCAATGTGTGTGAATGTGCATCAGTGTGTGTATGTGTATCAGTGCGTATACACTTTTATCAGTGTGTGTACATGTGCATCAGTGTGTGTACGTGTGTATCAGTGTGTGTACGTGTGTATCAGTGTGTGTATATGTGTATCAGTGGGAGTATATGAGCATCAGTGTGTGTACATGTGTATCAGTGAATGTGTTTCAGTGTGTACGTGTTTCAGTGTGTGTACATGTGTATCAGTGTGTGCATGTATATGAGTGTGTGCACGTGTATCAGTGTGCGTATATATGTATCAGTGTTTGTATATATGTATCAGTGAGTGCATGTGTGTCAGTGTGTCTACGTGTGTCTACATGTGTATCAGTGTGTGCACATGTGTATCAGTGTGTGTATGTTTATCAGTGTGCGTACATGTGTATCAGTGTGTGTGAGCATCAGTGTGCGTACATGTGTGTCAGTGTGTGTATATGTGTATCAGCGGGAGTGTGTGTGTATCAGTGGGAGTATATGATCATCAGTGTATGTACACGTGTATCAGTGTGTTTACATGTGTTTCAGTGTGTGTACATGTGTATCAGTGCATGTACATGTGTGCATCAGTGTGCGTACATGTGTACCAGTGTGTGTATATATATATGTATCAGTGTTTGTATATATGTATCAGTGAGTGCATGTGTGCTTCAGTGTGTGTACATGTGTATCAGTGTGTGTACATGTGTATCAGTGTGTGTACATGTGTATCAGTGTGTGTATATGTGTACATCAGTGTGCGTATGTGTGCATCAGTGTGCGAACATGTGTATCAGTGTTTGTATATGTGTATCAGCTGGAGTATATGAGCATCAGTGTGTGTACGTGTATCAGTGTGTGTACATGCGTTTCAGTGTGTGTACATGTGTATCATTGTGTGTACATGTGTATCAATGTGCTTATATGGCTATCAGTGTGTGTATATGTGTATCAGTGTGTTTATATGTGTATCAGTGTGTGTATTTGTGTATCAGTGTGTGTATGTGTATCAGTGAGAGTAAATGTTTATCAGTTGTGCATATGTGCATTACTGTGTGTACATGTGTGTCAGTGTGCGTACATGTGTATCAGTGTGTGCGTACATGTGCATCAGTGTGTGTACAAGTGTATCAGTGTGCGTACATGTGTATCAGTGTGCGTACATGTGTATCAGTGTGTGTAAATGTTTATCAGTGTGGGTACGTGTGTATCAGTGTGTGTATGTGAGCATCAGTGTGCGTAAATGTGTAACCGTGTATGTGTATATGTATCAGTGTTTGTATACGTGTATCAGCGGGAGCATATGAGCATCAGTTTGGGTACATGTGTATCTGTGTGTACATGTGTATCAGTGTGTGTATATGGGTTTCAGTGATTGCACATGTGCATCAGTGAGTGTAAATGTGTATCAGTGTGTGTATATATGTATCAGTGTTTGTATATGTGCATGAGTGTGTGTACATGTGCATGAGTGTGTGTACATGTGCATGAGTGTGTGTACATGTGCATCAGTGTGTGTACATGTGTATCAGTGTGTGTACATGTGTATCAGTGTGTGTGTGCATCTGTGTGCATATATGTGTATCAGTGTGTGTATATATGCATCAGTGTGTGTACATGTGTAGCAGTTGTTGTGTATGTGTATCAGTGTGTGTAAATGTTTATCAGTTGTGTATACATGCATCAGTGTGCATACATGTGTATCAGTGTGCGTACATGTGCATCAGTGTGCGTACATGTGCATCAGTGTGTGTGCAGTGTGCATACATGTGTATCAGTGTGTGTATATATATATATATCAATGTTTGTATATGTGTATCAGTGAGTGCATGTGTGCTTCAGTGTGTGTACATGTGCATCAGTGTGCGTACATGCGTATCAGTGTGCGTACATGCCTATCAGTGTGCGTACATGTGTATCAGTGTGTGTGTGTATATGTGTATCAGTGTGTGTTGTGTGCATCAGTGTGTGTACATGTGTATCAGTGTGTGTACGTGTGTATCAGCGGGAGTATATGAGCATCAGTGTGCGTACATGTGCATCAGTCTGCATACATGTGTATCAGTGCGTGTATATGTGTATCAGTGTGTGTATATGTGTATCAGTGTGTGTATGTGTGCATCAGTGTGCGAACATGTGTATCAGTGTTTGTATATGTGTATCAGCTGGAGTATATGAGCATCAGTGTGTGTACATGTATCAGTGTGTGTACATGCGTGTCAGTGTGTGTACATGTGTTTCCGTGTGTGTATGTGTATCAGTGTGCGTACATGTGTATCAGTGTGCATATATGTGTATCAATGAGTGTATGTGTGCTTCATTGTGTGTACATGTGCACCATTGTGTGTACATGTGTATCAGTGTGTACACATGCGTATCGGTGTGTGTACATGTGTATCTGTGTGTGTGTGTGTGTGCGTGCATCATTGCGCATATATGTGTATCAGTGTGTATATATATGTATCAGTGTTTGTATATGTGTATCAGTGAGTGCATGTTTGCATCATTGTGTGTACATGTGTATCATTGTGTGTACATGTGTATCAATGTGTGTACATGTGTATCAATGTGCTTATATGGCTATCAGTGTGTTTATATGTGTATCAGTGTGAGTACATGTGTATCAGTGTGTGTACAAGTGTACCAGTGTGTGTACATGAGTATCAGTGTGTGTACATGAGTATCAGTGTGTGTACATGAGTATCAGTGCGTGTATATGTGTATCAGTGCGTGTACATGTGTATCAGTGTGTGTACATGTGTATCAGTGTGTGTACATGAGTATCAGTGTGTGTACATGTGTATCAGTGAGAGTAAATGTTTATCAGTTGTGCATATATGTGTATCAGTGTTTGTATATGTGTATCAGTGAGTGCATGTTTGCATCAGTGTGTGTACATGTATATCAATGTGTGTACATGTGTATCAATGTGCTTATATGGCTATCAGTGTGTGTACATGTGTATCAGTGTGCGTACATGTGCATCAGTGTGTGTACAAGTGTATCAGTGTGCGTACAAGTGTATCAGTGTGCGTACATGTTTATCAGTGTGGGTACGTGTGTATCAGTGTGTGTATGTGAGCATCAGTGTGCGTAAATGCGTAACCGTGTATGTATATATGTATCAGTGTTTGTATATGTGTATCAGCGGGAGCATATGAGCATCAGTTTGGGTACATGTGTATCTGTGTGTACATGTGTATCAGCGTGTGTATATGGGTTTCAGTGATTGTACATGTGCATCAGTGCGTGTAAATGTGTATCAGTGTGTGTATATATGTATCAGTGTTTGTATATGTGCATGAGTGTGTGTACATGTGCATGAGTGTGTGTACATGTGTATCAGTGTGTGTACTTGTGTATCAGTGTGTGTACATGTGTATCAGTGTGTGTGTGCATCTGTGTGCATATATGTGTATCAGTGTGTGTATATATGCATCAGTGTGTGTACATGTGTAGCAGTTGTTGTGTATGTGTATCAGTGTGTGTAAATGCTTATCAGTTGTGTATACATGCATCAGTGTGCATACATGTGCATCAGTGTGCGTACATGTGCATCAGTGTGTGTGCAGTGTGCATATATGTGTATCAGTGTGTGTATATATATATCAGTGTTTGTATATGTGTATCAGTGAGTGCATGTGTGCATCAGTGTGCGTACATGCGTACATGCCTATCATTGTGCGTACATGTGTATCATTGTGCGTACATGTGTATCAGTGTGTGTGTATATGTGTATCAGTGTGTGTATGTGTGCATCAGTGTGCGTACATGTGTATCAATGTGTGTATATATGTATCAGTGTGTGTACATGTGTATCAGTGTGTGTACGTGTGTATCAGCGGGAGTATATGAGCATCAGTGTGCGTACATGTGCATCAGTGTGCGTACATGTGTATCAGTGTGTGTATGTGTGCATCAGTGTGCGTACATGTGTATCAATGTGTGTATATATGTATCAGTGTTTGTATATGTGTATCAGCTGGAGTATATGAGCATCAGTGTGTGTACGTGTATCAGTGTGTGTACATGTGTTTCCGTGTGTGTATGTGTATCAGTGTGCGTACATGTGTATCAGTGTGCATATATATGTATCAGTGTTTGTATATGTGTATCAATGAGTGTATGTGTGCTTCATTGTGTGTACATGTGCACCATTGTGTGTACATGTGTATCAGTGTGTACACATGCGTATCGGTGTGTGTACATGTGTATCTGTGTGTGTGTGTGTGCGTGTGTGCGTGTGTGCGCATCATTGCGCATATATGTGTATCAGTGTGTATATATATGTATCAGTGTTTGTATATGTGTATCAGTGAGTGCATGTTTGCATCATTGTGTGTACATGTGTATCATTGTGTGTACATGTATATCAGCATGTATACATGTGTATCAGTGTGTGTTCATGTGTATTAGTGTGGGTGTGCATGTGTATCAGTGTGTATACATGTGTATCAGTGTGTGTACATGTGCATGAGTGTGTGTAAATGTTTATCAGTTGTGTATACGTGCATCAGTGTGTATACATGTGTATCAGTGTGTGTGTGTGTGTATCAGTGTTTGTACATGTGTATCAGTGTGTGTACGTGTATCAGTGTGTGTACATGTGTATCAGTGTGAGTACATGTGTATCAGTGTGTGCACATGTGTATCAGTGTGTGTAAAATGTTTATCAGTTGTGTATACGTGTATCAGTGTGTATACATGTGTATCAGTGTGTGTATGTGTGAATCAGTGCGTGTGTGTGTATCAGTGTGTGTGTGCATCAGTGTTTGTACATGTGTATCAGTGTGTGTACATGTGTATCAGTGTGTGTACATGTGTGCATCAGTGTGCGTATGTGTATCAGTGTTTGTTTATGTGTATCAGCGGGAGTATATGAGCATCAGTGTGTGTACATGTGTATCAGTGTGTGTGCAGTGTGCGTACATGTGCATCAGTGTGCGTACATGTGCATCAGTGTGCGTACATGTGTATCAGTGTGCGTACTTGTATCAGTGTGTGTGTATATGTGCATCAGTGTGCGTATATGTGCATCAGTGTGTGTGTATATGTATCAGTGTTTGTATATGTGTATCAGCGGGAGTATATGAGCATCAGCGGGAGTATATGAGCATCAGTGTGTGTACATGTGTATCAGTGTGTGTGTGTGTGTGTGTGCCTGCGTACATGTGTATCAGTGTGTGTACATGTGTATCAGTGTGTGTACGTGTGCATCAGTGTACATGTGTATCAGTGTGTGTATATGTGTATCAGTTGTGTATACATTCATCAGTGTGCGTACATGTGTATCAGTGTAAGTACGTGTGTATCAGTGTGTACACGTGTGTATCAGTGTGTGTGCGTGTATCAGCATGAGTATGTGTATCAGTGTGTGTACATGTGTATCGGTGTGTGCGCGTGCGGTGTGCGTACATGCGTATCAGTGTGCGTACATGTGTGTCAGTGTGTGTACATGCGTATCAGTGTGCGTACATGCCTAACAGTGTGCGTACATGTGTATCTGTGTGTGTGTATATGTGTATCAGTGTGTGTATGTGTGCATCAGTGTGCGTACATGTGTATCAGTGTGTGTATATATGTATCAGTGTTTGTACATGTGTATCAGTGGGAGTATATGAGCATCAGTGTGTGTACATGTGTATCAGTGTGTGTCTGTGCATCAGTCTGCGTACATGTGTATCAGCAGGAGTATATGAGCATCAGTGTGTGTATATGTGTATCAGTGTGTGTATGTGTGCATCAGTGTGCGTATGTGTGCATCAGTGTGCGAACATGTGTATCAGTGTTTGTATATGTGTATCAGCTGGAGTATATGAGCATCAGTGTGTGTACGTGTATCAGTGTGTGTACATGCGTTTCAGTGTGTGTACATGTGTATCATTGTGTGTACATGTGTATCAATGTGCTTATATGGCTATCAGTGTGTGTATATGTGTATCAGTGTGTTTATATGTGTATCAGTGTGTGTATTTGTGTATCAGTGTGTGTATGTGTATCAGTGAGAGTAAATATTTATCAGTTGTGCATATGTGCATTACTGTGTGTACATGTGTATCAGTGTGCGTACAAGTGTATCAGTGTGCGTACATGTGTATCAGTGTGCGTACATGTGTATCAGTGTGTGTAAATGTTTATCAGTGTGGGTACGTGTGTATCAGTGTGTGTATGTGAGCATCAGTGTGGGTAAATGTGTAACCGTGTATGTATATATGTATCAGTGTTTGTATATGTGTATCAGCGGGAGCATATGAGCATCAGTTTGGGTACATGTGTATCTGTGTGTACATGTGTATCAGTGTGTGTATATGGGTTTCAGTGATTGTACATGTGCATCAGTGAGTGTAAATGTGTATCAGTGTGTGTATATATGTATCAGTGTTTGTATATGTGCATGAGTGTGTGTACATGTGCATGAGTGTGTGTACATGTGTATCAGTGTGTGTATATATGTATCAGTGTTTGTATATGTGCATGAGTGTGTGTACATGTGCATGAGTGTGTGTACGTGCATGAGTGTGTGTACGTGTATCAGTGTGTGTACGTGTATCATTGTGTGTACGTGTATCATTGTGTGTACGTGTATCATTGTGTGTACGTGTATCATTGTGTGTATATCTGTACCAGTGTGTGTATATGTGCATCGGCATGTCTTCATGTATATCAGTGTGTGTACATGTGTATCAGCAAGTGTACATGTGCATCAGCATGTGTACATGTGTATCGGTGTGTGTGCATGTGCATCAGTGTGTGTACGTGTGTATCAGTGTGTACATGTGCATTAGTGCGTGGACATGTGTATTAGCGTGTGTACATGGGTATTAGTGTGTGTACTTGTATCAGTGTGTGTACGTGTATCATTGTGTGTATATCTGTACCAGTGTGTGTGTGTGCGCATCGGCATGTCTTCATGTATATCAGTGTGTGTACATGTGTATCAGTGTGTGTACATGTGTATCAGTGTGTGTACATGTGTACCAGTGTTTGTCCAAGTGTATAAGTGTGTGTATATGTTTATCATTGAGAGTACGGGTGTAACAGTGGGTACATGTGTATCCGTGTGTGTACGTCTGTATCGGTGTGTGCGCATGTGCATCAGTGTGTGTACGTGTGCACGTGTGTATCAGTGTGTGTACATGTGCATTAGTGTGTGTACATGTGTATCAGTGTGTGTACTTGTGTCAGTATGTGTATGTGTATCAGTGTGTGTACGTGTATCATTGTGTGTATATCTGTACCAGTGTGTGTATATGTGCATCGGCATCTCTTCATGTATATCAGTGTTTGTACAAGTGTATCAGTGTGTGCGTATCTTTATCATTGAGAGTACGGGTGTAACAGTGTGTACATGAGTATCCGTGTGTATATGTATATCAGTGTGTGTACATGTGTATCTGTGCGTGCACATGTGTATCAGTGTGCGTGCATGTATATCAGTGTGTTTATATGTGTATCAGTGTGTATATATGTTTATAAGTGTGTGTACATGTGTATTAGTGTGTGTACATGTGTATCAGTGTGTGTACATGTGTATCAGTGTGTGTACATGTGTATCAGTGTGTGTACATGTGTATCAGGGAGTGTAAATGAGTATCAGTGTGTGTAAAGGTCAGTGTGTGTATATGTGTATCAGTGTGTGTGTACATGTGCATTAGTGTGTGTATGTGTGTCAGTGCATGTACGTGTGTCAGTGCGTGTACATGTGTCAGTGTGTGTGTATGTCTGTCAGTGTGTGTACGTGTATCATTGTGTGTATATCTGTATCAGTGTGTGTATATGTGCATTAGTGTGTATATATGTGCATCAGTGTGTGTATATATGTGCATCAGTGTGTGTATATATGTATCAGTGTGTGTATATATATGCATCAGTGGGTTTACTGTGCATCAGTGTGTGTACGTGTGTCTGAATGTGTGTATATGTGCATCAGTGTTTGTATATGTGCATCAGCATGTGTACTTTTGAATCACTGTGTGTGTACATGTAAATCCGTGTGTGTGTATGAGTATGTGTTTATGTGTATCAGTGTGCACATGTATGTCAGTGTGTGTATATGTGTATCGGTATGTATATATGTGTATCTGTGTGTACGTGTCTCGGTAAGTGTACTAGTGTATCAGCATGCGTACACGTGCATCAGCGTGCGTACACGTGCATCAGCGTGTGTATATGTGTATCAGTGTGTGTGCATGTGTATCCATGCATGTACAAGTGTATCAGCGAGTGTATATATGTATCAGTGTGTGTATGTGTGCATCGGCATGTCTTCATGTATATCAGTGTATGTACATGTGTATGAGTGTGTATTTCTGTGTATCAATGTGTGTATATATGTATGTGTGTGTATGTGTATCAGTGTGTGTACGTGTATCATTGTGTGTACATGTATCAATGTGTGTACAAGTGTATCAGTGTGTGCATATGTTTATCATTGAGAGTATGGGTGTAACAGTGTGTACATGTGTATCCGTGTGTATATGTATATCAGTGTGTGTACGTGTATCAGTGCATGCACATGCGTATCAGTGTGTTTATATGTGTATCAGTGTGTATATATGTTTATAAGTGTGTGTACATGTGTATTAGTGTGTGTACATGTGTATCAGTGTGTGTACATGTGTATCAGTGTGTGTACGTGTGTATCAGTGTGTGTACGTGTCTATCGGTGTGTGTATGTGTGTATCAGTGTGTGTACATGTGCATTAGTGTGTGTACGTGTGTCAGTGCATGTACGTGTGTCAGTGCGTGCACATGTGTCAGTGTGTGTATGTCTATCAGTGTGTGTACGTGTATCATTGTGTGTATATCTGTATCAGTGTGTGTATATGTGCATTAGTGTGTATATGTGTATCAGTGTGTATATATATGCATCAGTGGGTTTACTGTGCATCAGTGTGTGTACGTGTGTCTGAATGTGTGTATATGTGCATCAGCATGTGTACTTTTGAATCACTGTGTGTATGTGTATGAGTATGTGTTTATGTGTATCAGTGTGCACATGTATGTCAGTGTGTGTATATGTGTATCGGCATGTGTACACGTGTATCTGTGTGTACGTGTCTCAGTAAGTGTACTAGTATATCAGCATGCGTACACGTGCATCAGCGTGTGTACTTTGGTATCAGTGTGTGTGTACATGTATATGTGTGTGTGTGTATGTGTATATGTGCATCAGTGTGTCCATGTGTATCAGTGTGTCCATGTGTATCGGTGTGTGCACATGTGCATCGGTGTGTGTACATGTGTATCAGTGTGTGTACGTGTACCAGTGTGTGTACATGTGTATCAGTGTGTGCAAATGTCAGTGTGTGTATATGTGTATCAGTGTGTGTACATGTGCATTAGTGCGTGTACGTGTGTCAGTGCGTGTACATGTGCATTAGTGTGTGTATGTCTATCAGCGTGTGTACGTGTATCATTGTGTGTATATCTGTATCAGTGTGTGTATATGTGCATTAGTGTATGTATATGTGCATCAGTGTGTGTATATGTGCATCAGTGTATGTATATATATGCATCAGTGGGTTTACTGTGCATCAGTGTGTGTACGTGTGTCTGAATGTGTGTATATGTGCATCAGTGTTTGTATATGTGCATCAGCATGTGTACTTTTGAATCACTGTGTGCGTACATGTAAATCAGTGTGTATGTGTATGAGTATGTGTTTATGTGTATCAGTGTGCACATGTATGTCAGTGTGTGTATATGTGTATCGGTATGTATATATGTGTATCTGTGTGTACGTGTCTCAGTAAGTGTACTAGTGTATCAGCGTGCGTACACGTGCATCAGCGTGCGTACACGTGCATCAGCGTGTGTATATGTGTATCAGTGTGTGTGCATGTGTATCCATGCATGTACAAGTGTATCAGCGAGTGTATATATGTATCAGTGTGTGTATATGTGCATCGGCATGTCTTCATGTATATCAGTGTGTGTACATGTGTATGAGTGTGTGTTTCTGTGTATCTGTGTGTGTGTGTGTGTGTGTGTGTACGTGTATCAGTGTGTGTACTTGTATCATTGTGTGTACATGTATCATTGTGTGTACATCCGTATCAGTGTGTGTATATGTGCATGAGTGTGTGTACATGTATATCAGTGTGTGTCCATGTGTATCGGTGTGTGTCCATGTGTATCGGTGTGTGTCCATGTGTATCGGTGTGTGTACGTGTGTATCAGTGTGTGTACGTGTGTATCAGTGTGTACATGTGCATTAGTGTGTGTACTTGTGTCAGTGTGTGTATGTGTATCAGTGTGTGTACAGGTGTATCAGTGTGTGTACAAGTGTATCCGTGTGTGTACATTTGTATCAGTGTGTGTATGTGTGTATCAGTGTGTGTTCATGTGCATTAGTGCGTGTACGTGTGTCAGTGCATGTATGTGTGTCAGTGCGTGTACGTGTCAGTGTTTGTATGTCTATCAGTGTGTGTACGTGTATCATTGTGTGTATATCTGTATCAGTGTGTGTATATGTGCATTAGTGTGTGTTCATGTGCATTAGTGTGTGTACGTGTGTCAGTGCACGTATGTGTGTCAGTGCATGTATGTGTGTCAGTGCGTGTACGTGTCAGTGTTTGTATGTCTATCAGTGTGTGTACGTGTATCATTGTGTGTATATCTGTATCAGTGTGTGTATATATGTACCAGTGTATGTATATATATGCATCAGTGGGTGTACATGTGTATCAGTGTGTGTACATGTGTATCAGTGTGTGTACAAGTGTATCAGTGTGTGCATATGTTTAGCATTGAGTGTACAGGTGTAACAGTGTGTACATGTGTATCCGTGTGTATATGTATATCAGTGTGTGTACATGTGTATCAGTGCGTGCACATGCGTATCAGTGTGTTTATATGTGTATCAGTGTGTATATATGTTTATAAGTGTGTGTACGTGTGTATCAGTGTGTGTACGTGTGTATCAGCGTGTGTACGTGTGTATCAGTGTGTGTACGTGTGTATCAGTGTGTGTACGTGTCTATCAGTGTGTGTACATGTCTATCAGTGCGTGTACGTGTGTATCAGTGTGTGTACATGTGCATTAGCGTGTGTACGTGTGTCAGTGCATGTACGTGTGTCAGTGCATGCACATGTGTCAGTGTGTGTATGTCTATCAGTGTGTGTACGTGTATCATTGTGTGTATATCTGTATCAGTGTGTGTATATGTGCATTAGTGTGCATATGTGTATCAGTGTGTGTATATATATGCATCAGTGGGTTTACTGTGCATCAGTGTGTGTACGTGTGTCTGAATGTGTGTATATGTGCATCAGTGTTTGTATATGTGCATCAGCATGTGTACTTTTGAATCACTGTGTGTGTACATGTAAATCAGTGTGTGTATGCGTATGAGTATGTGTTTATGTGTATCAGTGTGCACATGTATGTCAGTGTGTGTATATGTGTTTTGGTATAGAACATAGAACATAGAAGGATACAGCGCAGTACAGGCCCTTCGGCCCTCGATGTTGCGCCGACCGAATCCTACCTAACCTATACTAGCCCAATAACTTCCAAATGCCTATCCAATGCCCGCTTAAATGACCATAAAGAAGGAGAGTTCACCACTGATACGGGCAGGGCATTCCATGAACTCACAACCCGCTGTGTGAAGAATCTACCCCTAACATCTGTCCTATACCTACCACCCCTTAATTTAAAGCTATGTCCCCTAGTAACACCTGACTCCATTAGCGGTAAAAGGTTCTTAGTATCTACCCTATCTAAACCCCTAATCATCTTATACACTTCTATCAGATCTCCCCTAAACCTTCTCTTCTCCAATGAGAACAGCCCCAAGTGCCTCAGCCTTTCCTCATAAGATTTTCCTACCATTCCAGGCAACATCCTGGTAAACCTCCTCTGCACTCGTTCTAAAGCTTCCACATCCTTCCGATAGTATGGCGACCAAAACTGCACACAATACTCCAGATGAGGCCGCACCAGAGTCTTATACAACTGCAACATGACCTCAGGACTCCGGAACTCAATTCCTCTGCCAATAAAGCCCAGTACACCATATGCCTTCCTCACAGCACTATTTACCTGGGTGGCAACTTTCAGAGATCTGTGTACATAGACACCAAGATCCCTCTGCTCATCCACACTACCAAGTAGCCTACCATTAGCCCAGTAATCCATCATCTTGTTATTCCTACCAAAGTGAACGACTTCGCACTTAGCTACATTGAATTCCATTTGCCACATTTCCGCCCAGCTCTGCAACTTATCTATATCCCGCTGTAACCTACCACTTCCTTCCTCACTATCCACAACTCCACCGACTTTTGTGTCATCCGCAAACTTGCTTACCCAGCTTTCAAGTCCTTCCTCTAGATCATTTATAAAGATAACAAAAAGCAATGGTCCCAAAACAGATCCTTGTGGTACACCGCTAGTAACTGCGCTCCAAGATGAACATAATCCATCAACTACTACCCTCTGTCTCCTTCCAGCCAGCCAATTCCTAATCCAAACCTCTAATGTATCCTCAATGCCATACCTCCGAAGTTTTAGCATTAGCCTACCATGGGGAACCTTATCGAACGCCTTACTAAAATCCATATACACAACATCTACTGCTTTACCCTCATCCACTTCCTTGGTCACCTTCTCAAAGAACTCAATAAGGTTTGTGAGGCATGACCTGCCCTTCACAAAACCATGCTGGCTATCCCTGATCACGTTATTCCTACCCAGATGTTCATAAATCTTATCCCTTACCATTCTCTCTAAGACTTTGCCCACCACTGAAGTCAGACTCACTGGCCTATAGTTACTAGGGCTATCCCTACTCCCTTTCTTGAACAATGGGACCACATTCGCTATCCTCCAGTCCTCTGGTACTATTCCCATTGACAATGACGACATAAAAATCCAGGCCAATGGCTCTGCTATCTCCTCCCTAGCTTCCCATAGGATCCTGGGGTAAATGCCATCAGGCCCAGGAGATTTATCTATATTCATCCTTTCCAATATTCCCAAAACCTCTTCCCTGCATATTTCCAGGGCATCCATTCTAATTATTTGTGATTCCATATTCACATCAGCAACAGTGTCCTGTTCCTGAGTGAATACTGATGAAAAGTACTGATTTAATGTCTCTCCAATCTCCTCCGCCTCCACACACAACTTCCCACTACTATCCTTGACTGGACCGATACCTACCCTAGTCATCCTTTTATTCTTGACATACCTATAGAAAGCCTTTGGGTTTTCCCTAATCCTACCAGCTAAAGACTTTTCATGTCCCCTTCTCGCTTCTCTTAGCTCCCTCTTTAGCTCCTTCCTGGCTACCTTATAACTCTCTATCGCACCAACTGAACCTTCACGCCTCATCTTTACATATGCCGCCTTCTTCCCTTTCACAAGGGACTCCAATTCCTTACTAAACCACGGCTGCCTCACAAGGCCCTTTACACCATGCCTGACTGGTACATACCTATCGAGGACACGCAGTAGCTGCTCCTTGAACAATCCCCACATCTCATTAGTGTTCTTCTCTTGAAGCCTGTTTTTCCAATCCACACATCCTAAGTCATGCCTCACTGCATCATAATTTCCCTGCCCCCAGCTATAGCTCTTGCCCTGCGGTGCACGATTATCCCTCTCCATCACTAAAGTAAAAGTCACCGAGTTGTGGTCACTGTCCCCGAAGTGCTCACCTACCTCCAAGTCTAACACCTGGCCTGGTTCATTACCTAGAACCAAATCCAATATAGCCTCCCCTCTTGTTGGCCTGTCGACATATTGTGTCAGGAAACCCTCCTGCACACATTGTACAAACACCGACCCATCTAATGAACTCGAGCTATAGCTCTCCCAGTCAATATCTGGGAAGTTAAAGTCCCCCATAACAACCACCCTGCTACCTTCACTCTTTTCCTGAATCATCCTCACAATATTATCCTCTACTTCTCTAGGACTATTAGGAGGCCTGTAGAAAACACCTAACAGGGTGACCTCACCTTTCCTATTTCTAACCTCAGCCCAAACTACCTCAGATGGCAAGTCCTCTTCCATCGTCCATTCCACTGCTGTGATACTGTCTTTGACAAGTAATGCCACGCCTCCCCCTTTTTTACCCCCATGTCTGATCCTACTAAAACATTTGAACCCTGGAACGTGCAACAGCCATTCTTGTCCCTGTTCTACCCACGTCTCTGTAATGGCCACAACATCGAAGTCCCAGGTACCAACCCACGCTGCAAGTTCACCTACCTTATTCCTTATACTTCTGGCATTGAAGTATACACACTTCAATCCACCTTTCTGGTTACAGGCACCCTCCTTAGAGATCGCTGCATTATTCCTAACCTCCCTACACTCAAGGTCCTGTACCCTAAAGCTACAGTCCTGGTTCCCATGCCCCCGCGGAGTTAGTTTAAACCCTCCCAAAGAGCACTAGCAAACCTCCCCCCAAGGATACTGGTGCCCCTCAGGTTCAGGTGTAGCCCATCCTTTTTATAGAGGTCCCACCTTCCCCAGAAAGGACCCCATATGCGTATGTGTATATGCGTATCTGTGTGTACGTGTCTCAGTAAGTGTACTAGTGTATCAGCATGCGGACACGTGCATCAGCGTGTGTACTTTGGTATCAGTGTGTGTGTACGTGTGTGTGTGTGTGTGTCTGTATGTGTATATGTGTATCAGTGTGTCCGTGTGTATCAGTGTGTGTACGTGTGTATCAGTGTGTGTACGTGTGTATCAGTGTGTACATGTGCATTAGTGTGTGTACTTGTGCCTGCGTGTGTATGTGTATCAGTGTGTGTACGTGTACCAGTGTGTGTACAAGTGTATCAGTGTGTGTACAAGTGTATCAGTGTGTGTACAAGTGTATCAGTGTGTGTAAATGAGTATCAGTGTGTGTAAAGGTCAGTGCGTATATGTGTATCAGTGTGTGTTCATGTGCATTAGTGTGTGTACGTGTGTCAGTGCGTGTACATGTGTCAGTGTGTGTATGTCTATCAGTGTGTGTACGTGTATCATTGTGTGTATATGTGCATCAGTGTGTGTATATATGTACCAGTGTATGTATATATATGCATCAGTGTGTGTACGTGTGTCTGAATGTGTGTATATGTGCATCAGTGTTTGTATATGTGCATCAGCATGTGTACATGTAAATCACTGTGTGTGTATGAGTATGTGTTTATGTGTATCAGTGTGCCATGTATGTCAGTGCGTGCATGTGTGTATCGGTATGTGTATATGTGTATCTGTGTGTACGTGTCTCATTAAGTGTACTAGTGTATCAGCGTGCGTACACGTGCATCAGCGTGCGTACACGTGCATCAGCGTGCGTACACGTGCATCAGTATGCGTGCATGTGTATCCATGCATGTACAAGTGTATCAGCGAGTGTATATATGTATCATTGTGTGTATATGTGCATCAGCATGTCTTCATGTATATCAGTGTGTGTACATGTGTATGAGTGTGTGTTTCTGTGTATCAGTGTGTGTATATATGTATCAGTGTGTGTACTTGTATCATTGTGTGTACATGTATCATTGTGTGTATATCCGTATCAGTGTGTGTACATGTATATCAGAGTGTGTGCATGTGTATCAGTGTGTGTGCATGTGCATCAGTGTGTGTACTTGTGTCAGTGTGTGTATATGTGCATCAGCATTTGTATATGTGCATCAGCATGTGTACTTTGGTATCTGTGTGTGTGTGTGTGTGTGTGTGTGTGTGTGTGTGTGTGTGTGTGTGTGAGAGAGAGAGAGAGAGAGAGAGAGAGAGAGAATGTGTATAGGTGTATCAGTGTGTCCATGTGTATCAGTGTGTGCACATGTGCATCGGTGTGTGTACATGTGTATCAGTGTGTGTACGTGTGTATCAGTGTGTGTACGTGTGTATCAGTGTGTACATGTGCATTAGTGTGTGTACATGTGTATTAGTGTGTGTACGTGTGTCAGTGTGTGTACGTGTATCAGTGTGTGTACATGTACCAGCGTGTGTACATGTACCAGCGTGTGTATGTGTATCAGTGTGTGTATATGTGCATCGGAATGTCTTCATGTATATCAGTGTGTGTACATGTGTATCAGCAAGTGTACATGTGTATCAGTGTGTGTACATGTGTACCAGTGTTTGTACAAGTGTACCAGTGTTTGTACGAGTGTACCAGTGTTTGTACGTGTGTATCAGTGTGTGTACATGTGCATTAGTGTGTGTACGTGTGTCAGTGTGTGTACGTGTCAGTGTTTGTACGTGTATCAGTGTATACGTGTATCAGTGTGTACGTGTATTAGTGTGTGTACGTATATGAGTGTGTGTATATCTGTATCAGTGTGTGTATATGTGCATCAGTGTGTGTATATATATATGCAGTGTGTTTACTGTTCATTAGTGTGTGTACTTTTGTCAGTGTGTGTGTATATATGTGCAGTGTTTGTATATGTGCATCAGCAGGTGTACTTTTGTATCACTGTGTGTACATGTATATCAGTGCGTGTGTATGTGTATCTGTATGTGTATATGTGTATCTGTGTGTACGTGTCTCAGTATGTGAACATGTGTATCAGTGAGAGTACTAGTGTATCAGTGTGTGTATATGTGCATCAGTGTGTGTATGTGTATCATTGTGAGAAGATGTGTATCAGTGTATATGTGCACCAGTATGTGTTCATGTGCAGTGTGTGTACATGTGTATCAGTGTTTGTATATGTGCAGTGTTGTTTATGTGTATCAGTGTGTGTCCATGTGTTTCAGTGGATGAATTTGTGCCTCAGTGTGTGTACATGCGCATCAGCGTGTGTAAATGTGTATCAGTGTGTGTGCGTGTACATTAGTGTGTACACGTGTGTCAGCGTGTGTACTTGTCAGTGTGTGTACGTGTATCAGTGTGTGTACGTATATCTGTGTGTGTATATCTGTATCAGTGTGTGTATATGTGCATGTGTGTGTATATCTGTATCAGTGTGTGTACATTTTTATCAATGTAGTATATGCGCATGTGTGTACGTGTATCAGTGTGTGTACGTATATGAGTGTGTGTATATCTGTATCAGTGTGTGCATATGTGCATCAGTGTGTGTATATATATGTATCAGTGTGTTTACTGTTCATTAGTGTGTGTACTTTTGTCTCAGTGTGTGTATATGTGCAGTGTTTGTATATGTGCATCAGCAGGTGTACTTTTGTATCACTGTGTGTGTACATGTACGTGTTGTTTGTGTGTATCAGTGTGTGTCCATGTGTTTCAGTGGATGAATTTGTGCCTCAGTGTGTGTACATGTGTCTCAGTGTGTGTACGTGTACATTAGTGTGTGTACGTGTGTCAGCGTGTGTACGTGTATCAGTGTGTATATCTGTATCAGTGTGTGTATATTAGATTAGATTAGATTAGATTACTTAGATTAGATTAGATTACTTACAGTGTGGAAACAGGCCCTTCGGCCCAACAAGTCCACACTGACCCGCCGAAGCGCAACCCACCCATACCCCTACATATACCCCTTACCTAACACTACGGGCAATTTAGCATGGCCAATTCACCTGACCCGCACATCTTTGGACTGTGGGAGGAAACCCACGCAGACACGGGGAGAACGTGCAAACTCCACACAGGAATCGAACCCAGATCCCTGGCGCTGTGAGGCAGCAGTGCTAACCATTGTGCCACCGTGCCACCCCATATGTGCAGTGTGTGTATATGTGCATGTGTGTGTATATCTGTATCAGTGTGTGTACATTTTTATCAGCGTAGTATATGCGCATCTGTGTGTACGTATCAGTGTGTGTACGTGTGCATCAGTGTGTGTACGTGTGTATCAGTGTACATGTGTATCAGTGTGTGTACATGTGTATCAGTGTGTTTATATGTGTATCAGTTCATGCACATGTATGAATTTTGATAGAAGTAAAGTTTAATTTACATAATTTAGAAACCTCATCCTTTTCCAGTTGCTGTTAAACATTTATAGATTAACAATTCAAAGTTTGGGAGAAGATTTGTAGCTCGGGTGCTCGTTGTTGTGGTTCTGTTCGCCGAGCTGGGAGTTTGTGTTGCAGAATTCCCTGGCTGTTCTGTTTGGCTTGTCCTATAATAGTAGTGTTGTCCCAGTGGAATTCATGTTGCTTGTCATCTGAGTGTGGGGCTACATCAAGACACAATTCAAAAGAGCCACAACACACTGCAGTACACCAGATCATCAAAAAGAGGAAGAAGAACACCTATACAATGTATTCGCCAAAAACGGATACCCGCGCAATTTCATCAACAGATGCCTAAGGGAAAGACAACAGAACGAGGACATGCCGCAACCCAAAGGACTAGCCACACTCCCATACATCAGGAGCATTTCCGAACTGACAGCCAGACTGCTGCGACCACTAGGACTCATAACAGCACACAAACCAACAGCCACTCTCAGACAACAACTCAGCAGGACAAAGGACCTGATACCCAGCATGAGCAAAACCAACGTAGTGTACAAAATCCCATGCAAGGACTGCACAAAACACGACATAGGACAAACAGGAAGACAGCTAACAACACGCATCCATGAACACCAACTAGCCACGAAACGACACGACCAGCTATACTTAGTAGCCATACACTCAGATGGCAAGCAACATGAGTTTGACTGGGACAACACCACTATTATAGGACAAGCCAAACAGAGAACAGCCAGAGAATTCCAAGAGGCATGGCACTCATCCACAGATTCACTCAATAAGCACATCGACCTGGACCCAATATACCGGCCACTGCAGCGGACAGCTGGAACTGACAACCGGAAGCGGCAGAGACAAACCACTATAAATGCCGGAGGAAAGATCACAGAAGCGCTTCACAGGAGGCTCCCAAGCACTGAGGATGTCACCTAGACAGGGGACGAAACGTCTGCAACACAAACTCCCAGCTCGGAGAACAGAACTACAACATTAACAATTCATCCAGTCTACATTTTGCCATTAGTTAAGAACAGGGTGGCACGGTGGCTCAGTGGTTAGCCCTGTTGCCTCACAGCACCAGGGTCCTGGGTTCAATTCCAACCTTGGATGACTGACTGTGTGGAGTTTGCACATTCTCCCTGTGTCTGCGTGGGTTTCCTCTGGGTGCTCTGGTTTCCTCCCACAGTCCGAAAATGTGCAGGTCAGGTGAATTGGCCATGCTAAATTGTCAATTAGGTGCATTAGTCAGAGGGGAAAAGGGATTTGGGTGGGTTACTTTTCGGTGTGGACCTGTTGGGCCGAAGGGCCTGTTTCCACACTGTAGGGAATCTAACAGTTTGATTACAAGAAAGGCTGTGGAGTTTGGGCCTGTCCTCATGAGGTGAAAGTGGGGACTGCAGATGCTGGAGACCAGAGTCAAGAGAGTGGTGCTGGAAAAACACAGCAGGTTAGACAGCATCCGAGGAGCAGGAAAATCAACGCTTCAGGCAATAGCCCTTTATCAGGAATAGAGGCAGGAAGCCTCCGGGGTGGAGAGATAAATGGGGGGGGGGGGGGGGGGGGGGGGGAGAGAGAAGGTTGCAAAGTGTACAATCGGTGAATGGGGGTGGGGATGGAGGTGATCAGTCAGAGAGGAGGTTGGAG